>NW_007750222.1:9373-10211 GCF_000696425.1 Galeopterus variegatus | reverse complement strand
TATACTTATTTCTATACCTATTCTATAATCAAGAGTGACTCTATGTTTGTTAATGACATCCTGGCAAATGTTAAAAATTTTTGAATAGTACCTAGAACAAAATCACACGTGGGAACTTAATAAAAATAATTTAATCCAGATAAGGTTCAATTATTTATTTTTTTTCTCGTAGCTGAAATGAAAAGGAACCAAACAAGGACCTCCTTCCTTTTTGGGCAAAAATATATCTNCAAGTGTGTTTCTTAGATAGGAAGAATGGGATCTGGACTTCTATAGTAATATAAGGAGATTACAGTTAACAACAAAGTACTATGTATCTTTGAATAGCTCATCGAGATGATGTTGAATGTTCCTAACACAAAGAAGTGACAAATGTTCGAGATGATGGATATACTAAGCTCCCCGATATGATCATTACACACAGTATGAATGTACCCAATTATCATATTGTACTCTATAAATGTACTCAATTATCATGGGTCAATGAAGAAAAATAAATTTAAGAGAAAGAAATAGAGAGTAGAATAATGGTTACCAGAGGCAGGAAAGGGGGCAGGAAAGGTTGGTAGACTGGCACAAAGTTACAAAGTTACAGTTAGATAGGAAGAATAAGTTCTGGTGCCCTGGGGTGACAATAGCTAATAATATTGTCTTGTATATTTCGAGAAAGCTAGAAAAGAGGATCTTGAATGTTATAACCACAGTGAAATGATAAATGTTTAGGAAATACATATGTTAACTATTCTGATTAGATCATTACGCAATATATTCATGTACTGAAACAACAAACTGTACCCCATAAACATACACAATGAAAAATTATATATATATAATTGTG
>NW_007750222.1:0-4831 GCF_000696425.1 Galeopterus variegatus | reverse complement strand
GGAAAAAAAAAAAAAAAAAAAAAAAAAAAAAAAAAAAAAAAAAAATTATTCTTAAACTAAAAATTGTTATTCATGTTCTTATTAGGGGAGAACTAAGAATTGCTGATTGAATGTCTTTAATACTATAAGTGCTTTTTAATTTTTTTCTTTGAATCACAACTCTTTCATTGTTCTTTGTGGCACCTTTTATTAATCTTCAAGTTTCTAGGTTTCTGGTTTCATCATACCACAGTACCCTTTCTTACATTTAGGTTCCCTTGGGAATTTCTCTTACTATTCTGTCATCTCAGGATAGTAGTCTTTTAAATTACAATTATTGTACACAGTATCTCTGTATTTTTCATAATATTTATTTCAAAAAACTACTCAAAACAGAAATACTAACTTGAGCACCTAATTCCCATGTAAGATGTGATTTCTTTGTAAGTATTGATTGCTATTCCCATAACATTTAAGAGGAAAATCTCTGGAAAAGCAGTTAGGAATTATGACCTAAGCTATTTCTTCCACAGACTTATAATGCAGATATTAGTTCAAAATTGATTGTTGTGATATCATTTGGCACATTATCTTACCTACTACAGATTTTTCAGATCTCCTACACTATGGTTGTTGACTGGATTCAAGGGAGTATGAGAACACCCTTACAGTGCCCTAAAAAATACCTACTACATCAATATAAAAAATGCATTCTAAAAGATAATGACAAAGTTTTTGGATACACAGGATTATTAAAATAGTGGTCTCTAAAAAATGATAGTGGAAACAAACACCACTTCTTAAACAGTGCCTAACATTCTAAATACTTACTCAGAAATTAATGAACACCTATTTAATTTCAGTATTCCTAAGATTTCTTTTTAATTCTGCTGCTTTTTTAAAATTATATTTTAAATTTATCAAATTTTTTGTTTATATCTATTTTGTTTTAAAAAATGAAAAGAGGCCATATGAGTTTACTGCTGTGAAATTATGTAATCTTTAAATCTAAATTGTTTTAAATAAATCAGTGGTCATCAAGACAAAATCTTATTGATACAAATAGTTTGGTAAAGGATTCTACATATTAATCATTTCAAATCACTTAGAATGTTAAAATGGCTAGATTTTAATGACAATTTCCACCATTTCTCACCTTTTTTTTTTTTTCCTGCACAATACATGTTTAGAGATTTATGGTGAACGGCTCTATTATAATTAGGCAGTTTAGTATATTAAATGAGAAATGTTATTAAAGCATTAACTGCAACGTAATCTCAATTTACTAATTTCAGAGAAAGCTACAAAATAGGAGTGTGTCATCTAAAATCACAAGGTATTTATTTGACTGAAAGTTTTACTCTGCCCTGATTTTTAAAATAAGGGTTTCCATGGGCCAGTAGTTTGGCAGGCAGCATAATAAATTGTCATGCTTGAGACTTGAATTTGGAAGTAACTTTGGCATTAGCATTCCATTGGCCAATGGAGACTGAAAATGGGAGGATTTGGGCTTCAGTAGCCAAAATTCTGTTTATATCAATGTTCAACACCTGCTACTGGATGAGCCACAGAGCAGCACTGATGTCAGAATTGAAGGAGGCGATGCATGTAGTATTCCTAGTAGCAGGGTGAGTGCCAAGAGCAGACTGTAAATGAATGCGGAAAGAAAAAATCTAAAAATACTAGTATTACACAGGGGGGAAAAATCAACATGTATACTAATGCCCACTGGGATTTTATGTGTATATACAATTACATATGTGCCCACATACTGTACCAGTTGATATTTCCCATAATCAATAAGTCAAAAGTTTCTTTTAGGTTGGTATTTGATTCAGTATCCAATGTAGTAAAATTCTGTGAATTCTGTACTAAATGTGGGTTATTCTGAATTTAGAGTCTAAAGCATGAACTGACCTTTCATCTCCTAATTCTGCTTTGAAACTAATATTAATACTAAAACATATGGTACTACTATAACACACATAATAGCAAGAAATTAAATGATTAAAAGGGAAAGGCAGCATCCCATGACTTCCCTGTCCACACAGCCACTAATGCAATGGCAAATGAAACTATGATTCCTTGCTCAACTACATCTTACCTTCTAAAATAAAACACTAACTGTAAAACATGTGTTGAATATCTACTATATGCAATCAAAACATTTGCTTAATCATTACACAAAAAACCCTCATGCTATTGCTACTATTTTACAGATAAGTAAATTGAAGATCAGATGCTATTTAGTAGAAGCAGATAGTTACTTGATATTAGATGCTTTCCAAATGCAATCAGAATATTGCATATTAAAAGCACAGTATCTAAATAAAATAATTAAAAACTTAATGGTATAAGGTTGGTGGAATGAGATCTTTATACTCATGATAAAATGAGACTTAGGAAAATTAATATAACTATTTCCAGAATATTATAGAACAAATTTCAGAGTTTGGGAACTATCTATCTGAACAAGAAAGAAGGAAACTGATTCTTTATATATTCTACTTTTAAAAAATTAGTACAGAAGTAGATTATCTGCAAGAGATCTTAGTACCCCTCTTCTTGTGCTCAAAAAGAACATGCTACATAGCTATCTGCTTTGCAAGTAATAAAAGGCATGCTGATGGGCTCAGTGTCCTCCAGCTAAGTTCCAGGCATAAAGCTGATACTCAATAAAAAACATGTTTAATTAATTTAATATTTATGCAAAATTTACATTCCACAAGACACTAAAATAAGTTTGATTAAAAAACCAGAGCACACAGATATAAAATAAACTGTCATCACATCTATCACTACCTGTGCCAGAAAAAAAAATCAATTTTTATAACTCTACATCTTTCACCTTTTATACACACTTGTATAGGAGATCTTTTCCACTGTGTTTAACACTGAATGCATATTTGGATTCCAAGAAAAAATACAATAAAATATCTCATAATGAAGCATTTAAAAATACATTTTAGAGAGAAGAAATATGACTGAATAAATGAAGGCTATCTAAGGCATGAATACTAATAAGATTCTACAGAATGTATTTGTCTTGCACAAGAATATTACGCTTACTCGTAATAGTATTTGGTTTCTGAAACTCTCTGTTTTTCAGGAAGTATAGTTGTCCAAGTTTGCTTTTCAGATTAAATTACTTTATACAAAATAAATCTACAAGTAGACTTACAAAATGGACAAATTAATCCAGTCTGTAAGACATTACAAGTTTCTAATTTCATCTGTTTGCTTCTCTAATGCAGTGACATAAACTTGGATGGTGCTGAAAATTACAGACTTTTGATTAAAAGAGTCACTTTTTCAATGTTCCTTCAAGTTAAGTGAATACATTACTGGATACATAATTGGGAGAATCTTATTACATTTCAGTAAGGTTGTAACAGAAATGACTGACCTCCATCACACTTCAGAATAAGCATATTTACCGAAAATTTAAAAAAGCATTCGAACACTAACATGATTCCCTTTTCTTGTCATTAGCAAAAGATTATTAATGTATTTTACTAATATTAAAAATAAACATTTTTAAAGTCTTACTCCTTTTCCACATCCTGAAGTTTCAACTACAGTGGTTTGCACTTAGTAAAAGATAATTATAACCAATGTTCAGTAAATATTTTTTACTAAATATATATACCTTTAAGACTATATTGAAAATAGGATTGTAATGTGATATATATATTTTAGTTTATTTTAAAATACAGCAAATAAAATCTTGAGTAGTACTGCAAGATTTTTAACACAGTGAAGGTAACTTCATGTAATAGAGGTGGAGAATGCATTTTAAAAACAATTTTTAGATGTCATCTTTCTGTGATACTACACATAGGTTAAGTCTGTGTCAATAAATTTTCATTTATGACAGAATAATAAGTGAAAATGCTCATGTCAGAACAATATTCAGTAAGAATTTAAACATTACTTGTCACTTATTAAACAAGAGTATCTTCCGTCATGGGCAGACTCATTTCAGCACCTAGCAGTGAAATTGTCTTTATTAAATCATACCCATTGCATGACAAGTTGCGTAATCATGAGACAATTAATTTTTATATATTTTCTTCTGGGTATATATTTAAAGGAAATAAGAACAGTATCTCAAAGGATTATCTGCACTCCCATGCTCGTTGCAGCATTATTCACAGTAGCCAAGACATGGAAACAACTTCAACCTAAATGTTTACTGACAGATAAAGGATAAGGAAAATGGGACATTATGCTAAGTGAAATAATCCAGACACAGAAAGACAAATACTGTATAATCTCACTTATATGTGGAATCTAAAAAAGTCAAAGGCATAGAAACAGAGATTAGAGTAGTGGTTACCAGGGGGCAAAGAGGGGGTTGGTGAGTAGTGGGAGAAATGGTTAGATGTTGATTAAAGAGTATACACTTTCAGTTATAAGATGAATAAGTTCTGGGGATGTAAAGTACAGATTGGTGACTACAATTAATATTGTATTGTTTAGTTGAAATTTGATAAGAGAGCAGATTTTAGGTATTCTCAAAACACACACACACACACACACATACATACAAATGGCAATTATAAATGGTGATGGAGGTGTTAATTATGCTGATTGTGGTAGTCACTATACATGTATACATATACCAAATAATCAGGTTGAACATCGAGAATATACAGAATTTTTATTTTCAATTATATCTCAATAAAGCTGAGAGGGGAAAAAAATTACAACAGATTGAATGCAGTCACATTTTTTCTTTTTAAAATGTATTTTTTAATGCTTCATTATGAGATATTTTATTGTATTTTTTCTTACAATCCAAATATGATGACATCACTATTATTTCTTTTACATGTTTAAAAAGAAATAA
>NW_007750221.1:2012-10213 GCF_000696425.1 Galeopterus variegatus | reverse complement strand
TCCGCGGGCGGCCCCGCCCCGCCCGGCTGGGTCACAAAAACCAAACTCAAACATCCGGCGGCGCGGGGACGGCGGGCCGGGCGCCCAGGCTGGGGGGCCCCCAGGTTAAGACCCTGCCTCGCCTCCAGGAGGCTGGGGGTGGGGGACTGGGGGGCGGCTCGACCCTGCTGCGCCCCACTCCGGTAGGCCAGGGACATGGGGCTCCCCTCCCTGGTCTCATCCCTGGTGGCCCCAGGATGGAAGGGAGGGGTGTCCAGGAACTGACGCGGGCAGGGGTCACTGGGAACTTGGCATGGAGCGGCCTGAAGCCAACAGGCTCTACCACCCTCCTGCCCTGGGGGATTCACCGTCCCAAGATGAGGATGCATGGGACCTAACCCTCAGCCCCACCCCGGCTGCACTTCCAGACTTCCAAGGCCAGTGCAGGGCTGGTTACCAGCATTTACTGACCACTTGCTGTGTGCCCAACAATTATCTTTATCTCTTTCATATAGTTAGGAAGACAAAGAGACTGGCACCAGAGGCTAAATCCCCTGGCCGCTCCAAGTATCACACTCTCCAACTTCTCACGGGTCTCCATAGACCACATTGCTCTCTGTACTTCCTCCAGTCCTTTCCTGTCCATGTTTTCGTTCATTCACACTCATTCATTCAAATTTGCTAGGCGCCTACTCTGTGCCAGGCACCGTGCCTGGTTGCAATTTATGGAGGATGCAGTAGAACTGGCTCCTGTGTCTCACAGCACTTCACATTCTAATGAGAAAGAGAGATAAGAAGCACAATTAGAACGTTATCTAGGGCTGTGAGGAGTGTTTCCCGTAGGGTACAGTGCATCGAAAACGGGAGAAACTGAACTACTTGGGGGTGGGGAGGGGGTGTTCAGGGACGCCTCCTTTAGAAGGCCCCGTTTGCTCAGAGATCCGAGGGCTGGATTGACCCTGGTGAAGAGATGAGTGTGTGGGCCATGGGGGTCTCCTGTGTGGATGCGCTGAGGCCAGAGGAGACCCCCACAGGTCAGAGAAGCTGGAAGCAGGCCGCTTGTTCAGAGCAGGGGACCAAGACATGAAAGGGGAGGGGGAGAGGCCAGAAGGCTCTGGCCGTGATGGTCCCTGTTGTGGATGCTGGTGGGGTGGCAGAGAGGGTTGGAAGCCAGGAGTGCCGTGACTTGGCTGTGTTTTTAAGAGCTCTCTGGCCACTGTGTGGTGAATGGACTCAAGGGCCAAGGGTAGAAGCAGGGAGCCCAGGTAGGAGGGTGTGGCAGGTGCCCACCAAAGGGATACCAGGGCCTTTGCCTCAGTTGTCCATCTGGCTTCTGCTTCATCCCACCACTGAACAACTTTTGACAGGTTCCATCAGTGGCCTGCATGTGACCAAATTCACGTGGTCCTTTGCGCTGCTGGGAACTGCTGGCTGTTCCATCCCCGAACCGCCCTTGTTCATGGTGTTCTGGAGCCCGTGATCCCCAGGTTCCCCCTCGTCCTCTAATCCCTTCTGCTCAGGCTTGAAGAGGGCCCTGTCCTTCATTCTGCTCCTAACACGGGGACACTCTGGCTTCAGAGTTCCTCTTCCTACTGTTTCAAGACAGCCTCACCCTTGCTCACAGATTCAACCACCACGTGCACACAAATGACTCTCAATCATCGAATGCCTTTGTCCAGCTGCACGTAACACCCCTCCTGGCTTTCCTTGGCCTCCCTGAAAGCAATCTGCCCCAAAGGGCATGTTTAGTTTCCCCGGCCCCCTCCCCCCAGGCAGAAACTTAGGGTCACCCTTGACTCCTCCCACTCTCTCACACACACACACCTGACCCCACCAGTCTCCTTCATATCTCAAGCTCATGAGCTCCTCTCCCCACCCATAGCCACTTCTTTTCTAAAACACAGACATGTCCTAGGCTCGCCTCTTCCTGATGGTTTTCTGGTTTTTCGGCAGCCTCAGAACCAAGTCCTGGTTTCCTGTTTCTTCTGCCTAGTTATCAGCAGACTCTGCTCAGAGACCACCTCCTCCAAGAAGCCTCCCCTGACTGCTGGCTTCACTCGCTCCCTGTATGTCCAACTTGGTGTTGGTGGCAGTTGGGGGAGCCAGAATCTTGTCTTTCCTATGAAGGCAAGGCCACCATGGGGAAGAGGTCTGGCTCCAGGGAGTCAAGGCCACAGAAACATGGGACATCAGGGACAAAGAGAGCAGTACAGCCCCAGGCTGGAATAGCAGGGTGATCACAGAGAGAGCCTGTTTAAAGATGGGGATGTCCCCACTGGCCCAGAACCCTTTGTGCCAACTGGATTGGCCTGCATGGAGGTGCTATGGGAGGGCTCAGGAAAACATCCCTCTTTGCCCATCTTCTATCCTGGAAGTCCCCCCTCAGATCCCCATTCCTTTCTGGTAAGGATCGACCTCCCCAGTCTTCCCTGGTACACTGAAAACTCTCCAAGAAGGGATGCACACGTTGAACAGCACCTTCTTGCTAAAGCCCCCTTAGAGATCAACCCTCAAGATGTAGCATCCAAACCTGATAAGCTGGTGGACAGTCCAGTGCTGTAGTGTAGAAGGGTATTTATGTTTCCACACCCTACTTACACAAAGCAAGACCTCAATGAACTCTGTTCACAAACACACGTTGGAGGGATTGCCCAGAACGGGTGGCCTGCCTTGCGCTGTCAGTAGCTTGGAGGGAAAAGTTACTTGAAATTCCGTCATAGAGGCATGGGATGGCCTGAGGTGACTTTTGCCCTGACTTGGCTCTGCAGTTGACAGAACACTCCCTAAACGGGACCATGAGAGCAGGAAGGGTGCTCAGAACTCACTGGTACAAGCCCTCATTGATGGATGAAAAAACTGAGGCCCAGAGAGAGGCAGTGTCTTGCTCGGGGTTACAGAGCAGGCAATGGGCCAGACCTCGGGACCCCAGGTTCCCAAGCAAATGCTTTCCCTGTTGCCTCGGCGCCTGGGCATGGAAACATTCTGAAATAAGTGAGGTCTGTGTTTTCAAAAGGCGCCAATGACGTTGCAGGCAGTTAAGTTGTGGGGAGGGAGGGCTGAGGGGTCTCTCTTCAATAATTTTTGAAAGGGGGCTGCTGCTTAAAGAATGACACAGCTGGCTTGGGGGAGGGAATAAAGAAAAACCTAGAGATAGCGCTGCATAAATTCACTGCTATTAGTTTAAAATCACTAAAACACACACATACATAGAAACTCATGCACACTGATGTTTTCATTTAGCTGATTTTATTGTACAAGTATTCCACAGTCACTGAAGAAAAAATAGAAAATACAGATAAACAAAAATCAATGAATGTAATACATCCACAAGTCCACCTCTGGTGACAAAGAGGCAGTACTGCCAAGTGGTCAGCAGTACAAACGCAAGCATCAGCCTAGACCTGAGTTCAGTCCTGGTTGTATCATAGCTGCTGTGTGACCCTCAACAGGTTGCTTAACTTGTCTGAGCCACAGTTTCCAAGTTTATAAAACGGACACTATTCTAGAAGTGGAGCATTTAGCCTCATGTCTCACAGGCAGCAATCATAAGACAAAAGGTAGTTATGGTGATACTTGCTTGGCGTGTGGCTGTCCAAGTGCCACCCCCCATTTTTCAGGATAAATGTAGAGAAAAATAATTCATAGAGTCAGACCAGAGTAACCTTTGAGTTCCCACCTCACTCAGCTTCTGATTCCAGCACGTTGATGATGGGCTCTGGGACAGTGGTCTTCTTTCCTCCAGGCCTCAGTTTCCTTGTCTGTTTTCTAGTCCCAGGACTGGAGCAATTGCTCCCAAGAGTCATTTCTGTCTGCCAGCCAGGCCTGGTGATCTCCAGCACTGGCTGGACCATCTCTGTGCCCTGACCCCTGGAGACATATCAGATGGCCAGCAGGCTGGCCCAGATGGCTGGTGAACTGGGCAGTCAGAATCTCTAGCCCATTGCTGTCCTTCCCCGTCCCACTCCCCCATGGTCCCCGTGAGCTTCCCCAGGCTAAGGCAGCATTGTGCACTGTAGCAGGCCAACTAAGCCAAACAAACAGGTGCAGGTACTTCACCCAGCCTTTCCAGCTGAGCCGCATCAAGTACCAACTACAGGCTGATTGCACCAAGATGCTGAGACCTGGGCAGTGGGGGGGAGGCCTCCCAGGCCACTGACTTTTAGGGTCATCCAGTCATTGACTCCCTCTTTCGTTCATTCATTCATTCATTACATAAATTCGCAGAGCATTCTCTAAATGTCAGGCATTGGGCCAGTGCTGGGGTTTCAGTGTTGAGCAAAACAGCCTCTATTTTCAAATTGCTCCTGGGCCGGCAAGGACATAATTCCCAGAGTGCTGTCAAGATACAAGCACTGTGAGGTGAGATCCCAGAATAAGGCATGAGCCCTTCTGGTCTGCAAGATCAGGGAAGACTTCCCAGAAGTAGCAGCCTTTGGAGCAGGCCTTGAAGGGTAGGCAGGAGCAGGCCAGACAGAAAAGAGAGGCAGGGCATCCCTGGCAGAGAGTACTACAGCAGGAGCAAAAGCAGGGGGCGGATTAGCGTGCTGATCATTGAAATCACAGGATGAGCACCGGGAAAGGCCAAAGAGATCAACTTGTCCAATCCCCTCATGTTACAGATAGGGAGACTGAGGCCTGGTCAGAGCCCAGGTGCAGCTGACATTGCTCTTGCAGGACGAGGGATCTGAAAACTTTGCCAAAGATGATGTAAATCACCAAAGGCTCTAGGTTCAGGGACAGCTGAAGACAGGTGTCCCAGGCAAAGCCTATTTCTTTGCAAGCGTCCTGTAAGGAGTCATTTGTGTTTTTATTTTTTATGGCCCACCTTTATTTGGTTAGTTATCTTTACTAATATAATAAGCACCCAAGACCCTAGAGCTCTTTTCTATCCCTAACTTTTTGATAGCACTGAAGGAAGGAAAAAATATACTGGAGCTTCAGCAAGAGAGCTTTAGGGTAGACATGAGGAAGAACTTCCTGAGGGTAAACCAAGTCAGGCACAGAAACTAAGGCCAGAAAGGAGGCACCCATAGGACCCAGCTCTCTCCCGACTCTGAGCTAACTCACCCGTCCCACAATTGTGCCCCAATTAACCTATGTGTCAGTGTCTCCCATGAGAAGGGCCATGAGCTCTGAGGTCTCTTCTGAGGCCCACAGTGGTTCAGATTTAGGGCACAGACCTGTTCGGGAGTCTAATGAAGACTGTCGACCCTCTCTCAAAAAAACTCTCTGCCTGTCCAGATTTCACCTGCAGTTTCAGTGGTTCCTGGAGCCTCTGAGGCCTGTCTGCAGACCCCCCGTTGTGGTGGGAGGAGTCTCAGAAGCCAACAGGCCTGAGTTCCAGCGCAGGCCCCGCCACTCTGAGCCACTTGACCACTTTTGGCCTCAGTTTCCCCACAAGGTGTGGCAGGAAATTGAGTAATGCATGTAAAGCACTGGGCACGGAGAGGCAGGGGATATGTGGGAATCCTTCCCTCCCTCCTGAAGGGCAGGCCCATCAGAGATAGCAGACAAAAAGACAAACCCCTGCAAAAATTCCCTCCATAGTGGAAGACTGGGGCTTCTGTTTGCTTTCCAGCCTTTCTACAAAGAACGCACATTACTTGTATATAAAAAAGGATGTCAAAGGAGAGAAATAGGACTGAATTATGAACAAGCCTGTCCAGTGAAGCCACACTCTAGGTATGGCACTGGGACCAGATCCCTTCACGTGCCTGTTTTGTTGGGGAAGACAACAGGAAGCTGTGTGCTAATGGGGAAGGAGCCCTGAGATGGGATTCTCTGGACCTGTTTCCTTCCCCCTAAAGTGAGGAGGGAGGCCTCAGTGTATCCCAACAACCCCTCCAGCTTCCAGCCTATGGAAGGGTGGTTTGAGGTCCCAGGACACTGAGTGCTCTCCCCGCCCCCCAGGCTAGGGAGGGCCGGGGTTCCTGGGCCTGGCCGTGGGCTGGAGCTGCTGGGGTCAGGTGGCGGGAGCCCATAGCTGAGCCGCCGGCCTGGAGACTGAGACTGGAGATGTCTGCTCCCGGCTGGCCGCCTCCCAGGGGTGCTAGGCTGGGAGCCTGGCTGGCCCCAGCTTTCCCCAGGGCCTGATAAACCAGAAAAAAGAAAGCATGCTGTGAAGGGAAGGAAGCACCAGCAGACAAAGGAGGGAAGGGCACACTGATTCCATCGGCTCCAGGCCCTCAGCCACCCTGGCGGGCTGGGCAGGGCAGGGCAGAGCATGCAGACGGGCAGCCTGGGGAGCTGGCGGCAGGATGCTGGGAGCCCCACTGCCTGGGGATCAGTGCCTGCCTGTCCTAGTGCCCAAGCTGGCGGGGGTGGTGGTTGGGACCAGGCCAGTGGCGACAGGCCCCAGCACACTAGCCCCACCATCGCATGGAGCCTGCCCACAATGTATCCCATGGTCAGGTGATGTCTTGGAGGCTCTGAGGGGGCCAAAGTTCCACAGCCAGTCAGTGGCAAAGCCAAGCTGGGACCTGATTCTCTGGCTCCAAACTCCATGCTCCTTCCCACCCTATACCTTACCCTAGTCTGCTAGAACCTGATTCTGTTGTCTGAGGAGGCAGGAAACCACTCAGGCATAAAAATAAAATATACCCAGCTCACATACTCAGTCATGTACTACGTTATCTGACTTAATCTTCACAAGGGCGAATGAGGTCAGCTATGTTATTATGCCCACTTTACAGATGAGAAAACTAAGGCTTAGAGAAGTTAAGTAATGTATCCCAAAATCCAAGCAAAGCAACTTCCTTGGGAACCCAGAGGGATGAATGAGGCCTGGGTGGACTAGGAATTCACAGGGGGAGCTTCCATATGGTCTCTGCCACTTACATCCAGCTGCTCTGTCCACAAGCAGGACAATGAACCCTAACTGCTCCAGGCTGGTGAGAGGAGTGCAGAGAATCTGAGCAAAGGCTCTCTGCAGGGCTGGGATCCATCAGTGAGGCTCTAGCCTGCCCAGCCGGGTTCAGCTGGAGGTTTTCAGGCATGCCTGCTGCAGTCCGACACTGACCACCAGCCCGGCAGGCCTTCCTCATAGACTCTGCCACTCCAGATGCCCACCAAAATCAGAAATGAGGGGCTAGGTGAGTGAAACAGGTGAGGAACAAAAGCCAACCTAAAGGCTAGTCACTGCTGTGGGCCACTGGGGCTCCATCCTTCTGGGGACCCTCCAACAAGTGTGTAGGATGCAGCTTAGAATTGGTCCCCTGCAAGATGGAAGGGAAAACATCACCCACAGTTCCCATCACCTGGGGCAGAAAGCAAGCACTACCATGGGCCACAAGGCAAGGTGCTGTCAGTTTACACCTGCACAGAGCTAGTCGTCTTAGCAAGAGCTGGAGGAAAAAGGTGAGCTGAGTAAATGGGAAGTAGGGCTCAAGAGGTGCCTGATACCACGTCCCTCCGATGCAACCCTCTTCTCAATCAACACTCCCAGGGCCAGGGGTACCCAAGCATGGGCCAGACCCAACGCCTGCCCTCTAGGAGCTCAGCGCCAGTGTGGGGCCTCACAGACATTCTCCCACAGGGAGATAATGATAACCAGACCCACCAGACCCACCACCCCCTAAGCGCTTCCCAGGCCCAGTCCGAGCCGAGACTCTCTGGGCTCCCTGCAGCCGTCTGCTTTGAGCTCAGCACACCCCAGGAAGGAGATTCAGTCAAACAGCAAGAAAAAAGGTTCGGATATGAGTCACCCTGATGGCTCCACTCTCGATAGTGGAAACAGGGCCCTGAAGTACCTAGCATATGCTGCCAGTAGGGGAGAGAGCAGTGAGCGGGGAGTCGAGAGAACTGGGCTCCCGTCATGGCTGTCCACTCCATGCTGTGTGAGCCTGGGCATGGCATGTCCCTCTCTGGGCCTCAGGAGGGTGGCTGGGGAGTTGGGCCAGCCAGTTCTTGAGGGCCTCCTAGCCTGATGAGCTGTGATTTTAGGTCTTCATGAGATGCTCTTGGGGACCCCAGGGGGGTGATCGTGGGGATACACAAGGGACAAAGAATGGGCAGGGGTGAGGTTTGCGCAGCCTTCTCAGTGCAGACTCATCCTCACCTCCTCCGGGCAGCCTTCTCTGACCCTGGGGGCTGTTCTTTGAGGCCCTCCAGTATTCCTGTCCCCACCAGGAGCACTGAGAAGGCCTTAGGCCTGGAGTGAGACTCTGGGATGGTCTTAACCTCTCTGAGCCTCCATGTGCTCCTCTACCAAATGCAGAGTGGAG
>NW_007750221.1:0-1644 GCF_000696425.1 Galeopterus variegatus | reverse complement strand
CTTCTCAGTGCAGACTCATCCTCACCTCCTCCGGGCAGCCTTCTCTGACCCTGGGGGCTGTTCTTTGAGGCCCTCCAGTATTCCTGTCCCCACCAGGAGCACTGAGAAGGCCTTAGGCCTGGAGTGAGACTCTGGGATGGTCTTAACCTCTCTGAGCCTCCATGTGCTCCTCTACCAAATGCAGAGTGGAGGAGGAGCTGTGGGGTGAAAAGAGGAAGCAGGACAAGGCTAGTGGACTCTGGGTGTTACAGCTGGGATGAAGCGACAGGATCCTACCTCCTCCCCTGCCACCACGTGTCCCAGCCAGGGCATTGGGCAGAGAGGACCCCTGACTCAGTCAGGCACTGGGACACTGAAAACAGGGTTAGTGCTGAGCCTGGGGTGACCTAAAATGCCAGAGATAGGGGCTGGAGGAGAATCCAAAATACAAAACAAACACATAACCACCCCCAAAGGAAAAGTCCAGAGTCTGAATTTTAAACAGGAAGAACTAGGCGTCAGGCTGAGAGGAAGATAACAGGGCCCGGCTAAGCAATGGAACAACAGAAAAAGAGCTGAGGAAAGCTGCGGGGGAGGGCATTCCTGCCCCAAGCTTGGGCCCTTCCTGGCTCTCCCTTGCCCCCAGGATCCAGGGTGCCAGGGTCCCCATTGCCACATAGTGACAGGGGCACAGGCCCACCTGGGGCAGTGTGGGAGTTCTTCTTGGAGGTGCACCATGCTATGCAGTTAAGAGCATGGGTTGGAGGGTCAGGCAGACCAGAGCTGGAATCCTTGGGTAGGTGAAAATGTGGCTAAGAATAACTGAAGGTGTAGAGAGGACTAAGGGAGACCAGCAATGTCCAGGGCTGGTGCACAGTAGGGCTGTTCTAGTCAACAACACACTACATCCTCAGCCTTGGTTTTATCATCCCAGAGACACCAAGGGCCACAGACCAATGCTGCAGGACTCTCCCCGCTTTTGGAAACACTCAGGACACACAGGTCCTTGCCCTCGACAGATCCTGGCAACCTGATGAATTGAAAATAGTCCTTATGAGGCTAGATGGACAGCCTCTAACCCGCGCTATTAGTTTGTTCGGGCTGCCATGACAAAGTACCACAGACTGAGTGGCTTAAACAGAAAGTTATTTCTCACAGCTCTGGAGGCTGGTAGTCTGAGATCAAGGAGTCAGCAGGGCTGCTTCCTTCTGAGTCCTCTCTCCCTGGCTTGTAGACAGCTGTCTTCTCCCTGTGTCTTTACATGGTCTTCCCTCTCTGCTGGTCTGTGTCCCAATCTCCTCTTAGGGAGGACACCAGTCAGATTGGATCAGAGTCCAACCTAATGACCTCATTTTACCATAATCACCTCTTTAAAGACCCAGTCTCCAAATACAGTCACATTTTGATGTACTAGGGGTTAGGACTTCCGCATATGAATTTTGGGGAGACACAATTCAGTCCATAACACCTGCCAACTCTCCGTGTGCCACGCTGCCCCATTCCAGGCTGCACCTCAAATCTGCTTGGGCACTGGAAGGAGTTATAACTGTCCTGAAGTCCAACCCTTGTTTTCAAGAATGGGGAAGTGACTTATCCCAGGTGACGCAGCAAAGAAAAATATCCATAAAGTCCAGGCTCTTGTTCACACACCCAGAGAGAAGATAA
>NW_007750220.1:0-10214 GCF_000696425.1 Galeopterus variegatus | reverse complement strand
AGTTCATAGGACCCCAGACCACATGGCTTACCCCCTCCTGGACCTCTCGTCTTTTCACAGAGGTGAGACCATGGTTCATCCAACAAGGCACATGGGATGTCAGCCCTGGCACTTCTGCATCCAAAATGGAGCCCGCCATCCCGGCCCAAGCTCACCCCACCCAGACCTCCTGTCCTGTGCACTAAATCCCAGCAAAGTGCCCCTTACTGAGCACTTCTGGAGCCAAGTCTTTCCCTGCCTTAACTCATTCAGACCCCACCTTTGGGGGTAGGCACTGTCACTGTCCCACTTTCCATTGGGGACAGATGGAGGAGACTTTCCGCAGGTGACTCTGCTGCTGAGCAGCAGAGCTGGGCTGGGAAACTGGCCTGGCTGACCCCACACTCTGCATTCCTAGCCCCTCACTATCCACCACATCCACCCAACCCTCTGTGACCGACCGTGACTGCCTTCTCCACCCCTCCCCAACACATCTATGTAGCTCCATTCCCCCGGCCACAGGCTCACATAATGCCTTTTTTTTTTGCAATGACTTCATAAAACTTCTTTAAAATAAATTCTGCCTCCTAGCATACTTCCAATGTGTGAGAAAGCAGTTATTATACCCTGGTCAAAGGGCCAGCCCATCCCAAAGAAGGCACTGTGTGAGTTGGGAAGAAGTACCCCTTCCCCAAGACACTCTGCTTCCACCTGTCAGAAGTTGTCTTAGTAACATACAGACTGAGGATGTATCCAATTTGAATGGCAGCCCTCAGAGGAGGTGCCCTTGTGCAGTGCACAACCCGCCTATTATATTCTCTGGATCATCCTAAGGACAACAAACAAATCAACAAATACCAACACCCCTTTTAATTAACCTACTGAAATCATGTCTGTTAGGAATAAAAACTAGGTCTAACATCAAAAAATAGTGCCCTAAGTTATCTGAGGTAATTTCCTTCTAACAACACATTTCATCAAATAATTACATAACCTGATATTTTTCACACTTCAGATCAATATCTTTTTACCATGTCCCCACTGGAAAAAGACATTAACAGTTCATGAAAGAAATACACATGGCCAATAAACAAAAACGTTAAACCTCTCATAGCAAAGAAAAGCAAAGTACAAAGGGATACCATTTCTAGGATGGAGTAAAACTATTACTGAGAGGGTAGGAGTTTCTATCTGTGGATTTCTGGAAGGAAATTTGGCAATATATAAGAACTCTTGATATTACTATTCTATACATGAGGAAATCGAGGCATAGAAAGGTTAGGTAATTTCCCTAAGATCGCAGAACAAGCAAGTAACAAAGCCAGGATCTGAACCCAGTATATCCAGAGGCAAAGCATGCATGCTTAATCACCTGTCATTTGGCCTCCCTTCTTGATAATAGTCAAAAGTTTGCTTTTCCATTGAAAAAAAAAATTTTTTTTAAAGTGTTGGGGAGAGCAACCTTAGTATCCATTAAAACAGCCAGAATCAGTTAAAATCCATATGACATATTCATGCAATAGTAAATGGTGTGGCTAACATCCTCTCTGAAGATGCAATGAGTAAAAAGAGCAGGGTATAAAACTCTACACCATGGCATCTTCCCCCCAGGTCAAGCTTGTGTAGAAGGAAGAGGTGGTCATTCTTATATGGCTCCAGAGAATAGGAAAAAAAGAGCTCAAAAAGCCACTGACCTGTGGTCTTCTCAGTGAAAACGACCTTGGACTCAGCCGTGAAGTTCTGCCCCGTGAGGATCATCTGCTGGCCCCCATAGACCAGGCAGCTGTCGATGTCTTGTCTTTCCACCATGGGGAGCTCATGGGCGGATCGCTGGGCTGAGGGCAAGAGAAAGAGAAGTCACTGTGACAAGGGGCCACCTGTGCTAGGGAGAGGCGGTCTGATTTAACGGTAATGAGATATTACACGCTCTGCCCATCTCGTCACCTGTGGTCATCACAAATGTGGAACCACTGCCCCTGACAACTGGTGATTCCACAAATGGTATGTCCTTGTAAAAGTGTCCGAAAAACGATTTGAGCTAATTTGCTTTTCACAACATGTTTCGTTTTCATCTCCTTACAGGGAGGCTGGGTGAATGAGAATTTGGCACCTTTATGTTTTTAATAAAGGAGAGGGCAAGACAACTTTTTCATAAGAGGATTCCTTTCTGAAAGCATACTTTCTCCTTCTGCACTTGACGTCAGCCCAATCTTGAAAGCGTTGTGCATGCAGAACTCACAACCCAGTTCCTGAAGGGTTTAGATGCATTCCCTTCAGAATTCACTCACCATCCCTAACATGGTCTTTCATACATCCATGATCTGCCCCATGACCTCATTTTCTAGAGCTCACCTCACTCTGCTCCAGCTATACTTCTAGAACATTCTGTCTCTCAAACACACTCAGCACACTCCTACCTTCGAGCACTTGTACTTGCAGGTGCCTCTCTCCCCCAGTCACCTGCATGGTTCCTTCCCTCACTTCTTGCAGGTTACTGCTCAGATGTCACCTCCTCAGAGAGGCTTTCTTAACACAACCCACACCCCTCCAACCCAAGGTTAAAACAGCAGTGCCCACCCCATCCATCTGTCCATCTGCCTGTCACACTTACCCTGCTTTATCCTGCTTTGCTTTTCTCCATAGCACTTTTCACTTTCAGATACATGATACGTAGCTTTTATTGGTTTATCTTCCTTCATCTCTCCCCAACTAGGATGTAAGCCCCAGGAGGCAGGGGCTTTGCTTTGTATACTGCTATGAGCCTAGTGCCAGGGACAGTGCCTAGGACTTAGAAGGACTTGGTAGTGGGTAGATGAATGGATGGATGGCTGAGTGGATGGATGGGGATAGACGTGGACATAGATAAATCTATATATCTTGATGTCTCTATCTATAGCCTCATCTGTATCTATAATGAATGAAAGATGGAGGACTGGGACAGGCCTATGCTGCGCACTGAACCAGAATGTCACACTTGAACGCTCACAGTAACTTTCTGAGGAAGCAAATACTAGAATTATTCACATTTGGGGAGAAAACTAAAGCTAAGAGAAGTCAGGTCACCACTTGGCCAAAGGTATATGACAAGGTTTAGATGTGAACTCTAGAAGCAGCTTTATCCAGCTCTGGAGCCCAATCTCTCAGCCAATTCTAGTCAGCCCCAATACTTCCAGAAGTCCAGCTGCCTTCCCTGGGCAGGTGAGAAACAGGACCCAGCCACAGCTGGGGCCCCACCTCCCTGGGCCCTGCCTTCCAGCGTGGGCCAAAGGGCCAGGCCCTCCGCCTCGGGTGAGTCACTCGGAGCTCCTGGCATGCCTCCCAGAGCCCAGAGAACTGGGCAGGGGTCCAGCCCTTTCCATGCCAGGGGCCCGTGGACCTCCCCATCCGGGAGCTGGGGCAGCAGCCACATGAGGCCCAAGCTAACCCTTTCCTCCTGGTCTGCCTGGGCCTCCAGGCAGCTGAGCACCCCCCACACCGTCCCCCAGACATTTCGGGAATCTGTCATGTACCAGCCAGAGGCTTCCAGACACTTCACTTTGAAAGTGCAACCCAGAGACTCGCAGCAATCCCCTTGACAGGTTTTGAGCTCGGCCTGGCTCTCTGTTCCCAAAGAGCAGCCCGCCAGTGCTGTTCCAAGGGGCTGCCAGTTACAAGCAGATATTAAAAAGGCCTCTCCGCAGAAGCTGCTAATTTCTCCCACATGGGCTGGGTTATTAATCCTTTCTTTCAATATTGGAGTTTTGTGACGACTTCCTAATTGAGCTGCCACAAATGGAGATTTATTAGCAGTGAAAACAGCCGCTGCAGGTCCCAGCTTTTAAGACCTGCCTTTGATGAAGTTGGGGGGCAGGTGGGGGGCTTTTGGCCCCGGGGATGGGTGGGGAGACGGCAAGAGTCATCCCTCCCACTTCACAGGTGGAAAGCCTGAGTCATCATTATGGAGCAGGCCGGCCAAGGGCTCGCAGCCAGCCAGGCCTGGGCCTGGAAGGGGTGCAAGCGCCCGGCACTGGGCGGGAGGCAGCTCTGTGAATCACTGTGTGCTGCTGTGAACGCAGCGGGCTATCTCCCCGAGCAACCTCACTGCTCCCTCCTGAAAGTCTCACAGTGGCGAGCCACTAGCTGATCTGACCTTTGCCAAGTTTTCCTACCTCCTTACCTGCAGGAAGACTTTCTTTCGTAAATGAAAATGTAAAGTGACAGTAAAGAGAAAAAACCACGAGAGTGCAGTCAGCTTCCTGCAAGCCTTCCATCATCCTGCAGTCTTAGAACTCCAAGCGCAGGTCACCGGGCAGCTTATTAGAAAGGCAGAACCTCAAACCCCACCCAGATCTCTCAAGCTCAAATCTGCAGTTTAACAAGGAATCCAGGTGACTCATATGTACTATCGAGCTCGAGAAGCACTGCTTAGCTCTAGCTGCACATCAGCATCAGCCGGGGAATTTAAAAATACTGACACCCAGGCCCTAATTCTACAGCAAGGTTTCTCAGCCTCTGCACTATTGACATTTGGGGCTGGATTAGTCTATGTTGTGTGGCCTGTCCTGTGCATTAGAGGATGTTTAGCAGCACCCCTGGCCTCTTCCCACTAGATGCCAGTAGCACCCCATCCCCCAGCTGTGACAACCAAAATTGTCTCCATACATGGTGATGTCCCCTAGGGAGGAGGGGTGCAAAATCGGCCCTGGTTGAGAACAACTGTTCTCAAGATTCTGACTTAAATGGTCTGAGAATAGGACCCCAGCATCGATTTTTTTTTTTTTTAAAAACAATCTGTAGATGATTCCAATGGGCCACAGCCAGGTTTGATTGATCTGTGACACCACTGCTGCAGGCAATGCAGGGTCCTGGGAGGGTGGGAGAACACGTGGTTTACTGCTTAGGCTCTAGGGTCAAAAAGCCATGGTTTTGAGTCCTGTGTTTGCCACCTCCCTGCTGTGTGATCCTGGGCAAGTCACTTCACCTCTCTGAGTCACAGATGCCTCCTCTGTAAAATCATAACAGAACCTGCCCTCATGATCTGTTTCATGCAGTACGAGAAGTCCTATGTGTAAATATGTGGACGTGGTCAGTACGTAGCTGGTAAAATATTTAATATCAACCCAAATATCCATCAATAGATAAATGGATAACTAAAACATGGTGTACCCATACAGAATATTATTCAGCCACAAAAAGGAACAAAGTCCTAATTCCTTGCCACAACATGGGTGAAACAGGAAAATGTGACACCAAGTGAAACAAGCCAGACACAAAAGAACATATGTACGATCACATTTATACAAAATGTCCAGAATAAGCAAACACAGAGACAGAAAGCAGATTGGTGGCAGCCAGGGACTAGGGACTGAAGGTGGGGAATGGGGAAGGACTGCTAATGGGTATGGGGTTTCTTTTTATGGTGATGAAAAAGGTATAGAACTAGATAGTGCTGGTAGTTGCATAATACTGTGAATGTACTTAATGCCACTGAGTTGTACTCCTTAAAATGGTTAAAATGGTAAATTTTATGTTATGTGTATATTACCACAATAAAAGAAAATACCCAATATAAGACAAAACAGCCCGTGTCCAGCACACAGTAATTGCTCAAGAAACAATAATCATTACTATCGTTAACTTTCAAAATTCCATTTCTTTCTTAGTCATTTCAAAACATTTTCTTTTTTCCTTTTTGTTTTTTTCCGTGTCCGGCAATGGACCGCAACCCTCAGTGTCGTGCCCGTACTGGACCGGGACCGGCAACGGGATCGCAAGCCTTGGTGCTGCGCCCGCTCCTCGCTCAGCCAGTGAGCGGGCACCGGTCTGTATGTGGGATCCGAACCCTCGGCGGGAGCGCCGCCGCACTCCCAAGCGGCGCACTGCAGCAGTGTGCCACCGGGCCGGCCCAAAACATTTTCTAATTTGTTGTCTTTTTACACTCTTAAATCACAGCCCTTCTGGAGCGGCAAGGAAGACAATATCAGTCCCATTTTACAGAGCAGAAAACAGATGCCCAGAACTCAGCTTCAGGGGTCAGCTCCTGCCTGTGGCTAGAGAGTTGGACACCCCAATGGGTGATCCTTAGGTTTTCACAGCTCTGAGCCTTGGTTTCCCCATCTGTAAAATGGGGCTGTTAAAAGTCTCACCTTGTTGTGAGGGGATTACATGGGTGAATTTACAACAAGCCTTTTTGGCTCGTTCAATATTAGTCAGGAAGGTTAATGGTACTAAAAGCTGTAGCTTCTTCAGAACTTATCCTGTGCCAGCCACAGGCTAAACACTTGTCTTATATTAGAAATTTTACCAAGGATGTGCTGCCCACATCCACATGTTTACATAGATTACCTCTGTAGTTACTGCTACTCTTGCTGGATCCTGAGCCATTACCCAGGTTTCTTAACTCAGGTTTCTTGATCCCGATTGTCAGTGTTTCTTAAAGTGTGGCTCCTGGGTTGTCTGCAGCAGAATTCCCCAGTGGGGGGGAGGCATTTAATCAAAATGCAGAAGCCCCAGCCACACCCCTGACCCACTGTGCCTAATCTCTTACACAGAAGCCGGACATTTGCATTTGAACAACCGTTCCAGGTGACTCTCTACACAGGTTTGTTTCAGAGCCAAGTTCCACACCGAAGAGGCCACCTGAAGACAGGGGGAACTCCTCAGGGCAGGCGCCAGTCCACAGAGAGCCCAGAGGCAAAGCAAACAAATCCAATTAGCCCCCGAAAGAGGAACTGAGGAGCTGCAAACAGCAACCAAAATTACCCTCCTGGGTCTACTTCTCTGTTGTTCTCTGATGCAACCTGCATCACCTATGGCTGCTAGTGGGATGATGCGTCCAGGACCCACAGAAGGGCTCTCAAGAAGCCCATGGGCCCCCCAGGCCTACACACCCACCGCCCCAACCAGCCCCTGCAGAATCCCATCCAGCTTTTCTTCATTTAGAGAATCCAGACAAGCAAACCCCATAGCCTGCAGTTTTCTAACCAGACCAGGGGCCTCAGTTTTGATGCCATCCTAGAGGGCCTGGGTGAAGCCTTGACCTTTGCTCCAGCTCATGCTTCAAGGTGGCCCTGGCAAAGTGATTTCCCTCGGCTTCAGTCCCGCCCCCGGATTCTGGCACGTCATAAAGTGGCGTGAGGCTCCTGTATTTTACGAGCTCTGAATCAACAGGGTGCTGTTGGTTTAACCAGTTTGGGTGTTTACTTTCACTAGCAACAGGGCCAGGGCGGATCAGGGCAGTGGCCACTGCAAAGGCCCAAGAGGGAAATTCATACCGGCATGGGGTCCTCTAGGTCAGTTTAAGTGGGCCTGGACATATGACATTACTGCCCAATTGTCTGCATGTCGCCCTGCCACAGGGTTGGGTGGCCAAGAATTATGATCAACACAAGAACCTCAGGAGAGAGGCAGGAGAGGCTGGGCAGGGAAATCATTTCTGCAGCAGGGGCAGGTTCTGTTAATACCAGCGAGCAATGATAGTTGTCACAGACAGTCCTATATTCCTTGGGTTCATGTTATAAAACACACACAACATGAGGCCACTGAGCATGGCAGGTAAAAAACAAGGATGCTTCAGTGTGACTGCTGGAGTTCAAAGCTCAGCTGGGTGACATCCCAGCTTTGGAACTTTGGGCAAGTCACTTAATCGCTTTGCCTCCATTTTCTCATCTATGAAATGGGAATAATCATAGCACCAACCTCCCTGGGCCATTTGCTGATTAAATAAGCCAATGTGTGGGAAGTGTGTGGCACAATGGATGTTATGTTTGTTTTTATTGCTAAACTTCACAAGACCACAAAGCAGGAGCCTCCCAGAGAAGAAGGGGTATGCCTGAGAGTTCACAGCTAAGTAAGCAGACGGGCAGGATTTGGACCTAGACTGTGGGATCCCATTACCCTGAGGGGCCTCTTTTCAGTGATATGGAGAAGGATACCATATCCTTCTGGCCAGCCCAGGCAAGAAGGGTCCTCCGTCCCCCAGTGGGCCATTGTTCTAGACTACACACTGTCCACAGCTGCCCAGTGTTCCAGCTGCCATAAGCCTGTTGTCTCTATGTCAAGCCCTGTCCCTGGCTGCGAGCCGGGCCCGGCTGGGCCCAGACTGTGGTGCTGACTCAGGCCTCACCTGGGAGGAGCTGTGAGCAGGACCAGCAGACAGGCCCCTCAGCCCCCACTCTGACCATTCCCCGGGTCTTCACTGGGAAGTGGGAGGGTGGGACAGAGGGACCCAACTCTCCCTTAGCATGGGGCTCAGCTCTGTGAGGGACCCGACACCATGCACAGCATGGGAGTGAGGTTTGGTGGGCACAAATGCACTGATCTGGAGGGCATGGGACCGCCTTCTAGCTGTGGCACTCAGGGGGGACTCAGTTTCCTCATATGGAAGATAAAGCAGTGACACCTGCCTGGCAAGGCTGTTGTATCTCAGCTCATCCAATCCCCACGGCATCCGGTACGAAGCTGTTATTTTAATTTTTTGTCCTTTTTGAGACCAGCCACACCGCGCTCAGCCAGTGAGCACACCGGCCATCTCTATATAGGATCCGGACCCGCGGCGGGAGCACTGCTGCGCTCCCAGCGCCGCACTCTCCCAAGTGCACCACGGGCTCAGCCCGAAGCTGTTATTTTTCTCCCCTGACCAGATCATCACTCTGCCATCTACTAACAGGTACCCCCCTCCAGAATCTTCCCACATATCTCCATGTAACATGAGGGCTCCATGAGTCCCCATCGGACTGATGAGCTTCCTGGCCACTGAGGGACCCAAGCAGCCTGGATCGAGACAAGAGCACGGGCTTTGCCCTCTGCTCTGCCCCTCCCCTTGCAAGCCACGTGACTGTAGCACGTCACTCTTTCTGAACCTCAGCCTGCTGGAATATGCACTTCTGTGGACGTAGCACTCTGTGCCTCTGCCACTGGTGTTTGCAATGCTCAATAGTTCTGAATGAACGATCTGAGCAAGTCTTTAAGATGGGCCTTCCAAGCTATAGTAAGAATGGAAATGAGTTACACATGTGAGTTTGTGGCACACCATAGGTGTTCGTTAAAGGGTAGTTTTGTCGTCCCTACTCCTACATCACTGGCTCAGTAAGGGACCAGGCAGGTAAGCATACCAATCAGCAGAAAAGCCACCCCAATCCTGGGCTCTCCAAAACACCCAGCTTACGGGGCCGGCCCGTGGCTCACTCGGGAGAGTGCGGTGCTGATAACACCAAGGCCACAGGTTCGGATCCCATATAGGGATGGCCGGTTAGCTCACTGGGTGAGCGTGGTGCTGACAAAACACCCAGCTTTCCTACTCCCCTGGCCAGATAACCATCTAGGTTCCTGCTCAGCAGCAGGGTGTGTTGCTTGCTGCCTGCTCACCTGAAACAATTCGTGTTGCTCAACTCCCACACCTGCCTGCTGCTGCCTGGGCTGTGGTCTCCCTGCAACAACAGGGCACCAGGCAAAGGTCTGTAAAGTCTGCTTTGCAGAGCTATGGGGAGGGCTGCAGGCAGTAAAAGGAGATACGTCCAGACTGGGCCACCACGAAAGAGGCACTTGGGTGATCCTATTGTGATCCCAGCTGGCACTGACTGTGTATAAGAGTACACAGACACTCTCATTTAACCCTCACAACAACGAGGTAGGCACTATTCTTATCCTGATTTTATAGATTGGGAAACTGAGGTACAGTGTGTTAAGTAACTTCCCCAGGACAAAGCAGCCAGTAAGTGGCAGAGCAGGATTTGAATCCAGGCTGCTGGCTCCAGAACCCAAACTCCTAAAATTGCTCTAAACCACTTCTCCCTATCACATAGTTTTCTGGTGTTTCTGAAACATGGCTTCTTGGTCACAGTATCAATGTCTTCCTGGCGAGCAGAGGTGGACAAAGGCCTGGTCAACCTGCTCTCTGCCCAATGCTCAAATTTCATCCAAGATTAACTGCTACAGGATCTCAAGGGAGACAATCTAGTGCTGTGTGGTAGGACGATACCCACAGCCTTCTGGGGGCCCCTGAGCTAGCCTCTGATTTACAATGACATCATGCCACCCTTTGGGTTTCTGGCCCAAATTAACCTGTCACTCCTGATGCAGCTCAACCTAGTTGTCCTGAGATTCAGCAAGATGTGGATGTTACCACTGGCTTAGCTCCTTACTAGCTGTGTGACTGCAGGCAAGTTGTTTCGCTTCTCTGTGCTTCAGATTTCCAGTGGTGTCCTTACAATGATTTGGCAACAAAGTGCTTGACACACAGTAGATGATGGATTGCT
>NW_007750219.1:9577-10215 GCF_000696425.1 Galeopterus variegatus | reverse complement strand
ACTGAGGGTTGCGATCCGTTGCCGGTCACGAAAAAAGACAAAAAGGAAAAAAAAAATTCACTTGATGAGCTTCAGAGAAGATTGGAGTCAGACACTACAGAAAAATAGGTGAACTTAAAAGTCAATAGGAATTATCCCAACTTAAAACAAAGAGAAAAAAGCTACTGACAAAACCATGCACAGAGACTCAATGACAATATCAAGCAGCCTAATATTTATGTGATTAAAATTCCAGAAGTATAGAAAAGAGAAACTGGGATATAAAAATATTTGAGGAAATAATGGCCAAAGTTTCCCTAAATTTTTAAAAAACATTAATCTACAGATGCAAGAAACTCAGTGAATCCCAAGAAGGGTAAATAAAAATAAAACCACCTCTAGGAACATCATGGTCAAACTGATGAAAACCAGAGATAAAGAGTAAGTAAGGAAAGGGGAGAACAGTCATAAGAAAGATAGCTGACTTCTCAGGAGAAGTAACAGAGATCACAGGACAATGGAACACCACTACCTTTAGATTGTTGAAAGAAAAAAAATCTGTTAATCTAGAGTTCTTCATCCAGTGATAATATCTTTTAAAAATGTGGGTGAAATAAAGGCATTTTCAGATAAATGAATGCTAGAGAATTTGTCACCAG
>NW_007750219.1:8471-9447 GCF_000696425.1 Galeopterus variegatus | reverse complement strand
AAAGAGTCTGGCGCCACCCTATCTCTCTTTATTTTCTCTTGCCATGTGATCTCTTACACATGGTGGCTTCCCTTCCATTTTCCACCATGAGTGGAAGCAGACTGAAGCCGTCACAGATGCAGTTGCCCAAATGTGAAATTTCCAGCATACAGAATCATAAGCCAAATAAACCTCCTTTCTTATAAAATACCCAGTCTCAGATATTCTTTTATAGCAACACAAAAATGGACTAATACAGTCTAAAGAAGAGAAAACTGATATATATCGATCATATCAATTGATGCAGAAAAAGCATTTGACAAAATGCAGTGTGTATAATCCCAAGGAATCTACAAACAACTCTCTAATGTGTGAGTTTCGCAACATCACGAGAAACAAGGTCAACACGCAAAAATCAATCACATTTCTATAAACGAGCAATGTATAATTGGAAACCAAAATTTAAAAAACAATACTAAGGCTGGTTAGCTCAGTTGGTTTGAGTGCAGTGCTGTAACACCAAGGTCAAGGGTTCAGATCCCTTACAGGCCAGCTGCCAAAAACAAAAAACAATACTATTTACAATCACTCACCCCACAAATGAAATACTTAGGTGTAAATCTAAGAAAACATGCAAATAATCTGTATGCCAAAAACTACAAAATGTTGGGCCGGCCTGTGGCTCACTCGGGAGAGTTCGGTGCTGATAACACCAAGGCCCCGGGTTTGGATCCCATATAGGGATGGACGGTTAGCTCACTGGGTGAGCATGGTGCTGACAACACCAAGTCAAGGGTTAGGATCCCCTTACCGGTCATCTTTAAAAAAAACAAAACAAAACTACAAAATGTTGATTGAAAAAAAATCACAGAAGATTTAAATAAATGAAGAGACATACCGTGTTCATGGATAGGAATACTCAACACCATAAAGATGTCAATTATCTCCAAAATGATCTACAGATTTAACACAATTCCTATCAAAATCCCAGCAAATT
>NW_007750219.1:6624-7410 GCF_000696425.1 Galeopterus variegatus | reverse complement strand
CACATAAAAGATGTTTAAGACTACTTTCCATTAGGGAAATACACATAAAACCACAGTGAATTACTACTATATGCCTATTAGAATTGCTTAAATAACAAATACTTACAATATCAAGTGCTGGTAAGGATGCAGAACAAGTAGAAATGTTATACTTTGCTGGAAGGTGTAAAAAAACTGTACTGCCACTCTGGAAATGAGTTTGGCAGTTTCTTATAAACACACTCTCACCATAAGACCCAGTAATCCCAGACTAAAAGTTATTATAGTCTCACAAAAGCTTTTAGGCAAATGTTTAGAGCAACTTTATTCATAATCTCCCCAAACTGGAAATAATCCAAATGTCCTAAACCAGTAAAAGGATAAACTGTGGTACATTCACACAATGGATACTACACAGAGATAAAGAGAACAAAATATTGTTCTATGCAACAACATGAATGTATCTCAAATGCAGTAATTAAGTGAGAGAATCCATGGTCAAGAGGCTAAATAATATATGATGCCATTTATATGATGTTCTGGACCAGAAAAGATAAAACTACAGGGAAGGAGCAGAAATCAGTGGCTACCAGGAGCTGGGGGCAAAGGAGGGGGTGACTAAAAGGGGCAGCATGAGGGGACCCTTCGTGATGATGTAATTGTTCTATGTGTTGGTGGTGATAGTGGTTACGAAACTAGGCATATGCTGCTCCAACAAAAGGAGAATTTCACATTAATTTAAATCGGAAAAAATTAAAATGAAATAAAATTAGAATAATTGCCTATGGGGAGGAGGAAAATGGGGGA
>NW_007750219.1:2809-4961 GCF_000696425.1 Galeopterus variegatus | reverse complement strand
ATAAAAAATTCATAAAAACCTAAAAAGGAAGAGTAAAGAGAGACTTTTCCCTATCATATATACTAATAAATATTGCACATAATACAGTCACTATAATAAAATTGTGTGATAGGGACGAGAATAGACTAATGCACCAACAAACATGTCAGAGAGCTCAAAAAGAGATTGAGTATAGAAGGGAATTTCATAAAAGATATGGGGAAATATTAGATTGCTTAGTAGACAGTGTTAGGAAAACTAGATCACCATATAAAGAAAATAAATCTGTACTCCTTCCTTACATAATATGCAAAAGTGAGCTCCACATGAATTAGAGACCCACATATGAAAGGGAACCTATAGAGTTAAAATAAATTGTAAAAGAGCCTCTTGTTAGCCTAAGGGTGTGGAAAGATTTCTTAAAATTTCAAAAGCTCAAGCCACAAAGAAAACAAACTTATGAAGTTGATTACATAAAAATTAAGGATGTCTGTTCTAACAAGGGCAGAGTTAGTGACACTCAACAGAATAGGGGAAGATAATGTGTGGTGTTGACAAACGACGAAAGAGGAATGTCTGCATCAGATAATCTTAGAGATGATTATGAAACCAGAGAGATGAATAAGTACATGAAAGATGGATCAGTCTCAGTATTGATAGGAAAATGCAAATTAAGATGAGAATGTAAAAACTCCTAGATTAGCAGGAAATAATAATAATAATGAAAAAAGAAGTCTGAGAATNTTTCACATTAATTTAAATCGGAAAAAATTAAAATGAAATAAAATTAGAATAATTGCCTATGGGGAGGAGGAAAATGGGGGACTAAAAGGGAAAAAATAAACAAAACAAGAGAGGTTTTAAACAAGTCAAGGCTGATAAATACACATGAACTAAAGAATATGATTAACTTAATCCTCTCTCTTGAGGGCCCCAAACCAAAATAAAACAAAACTCTCAATCCTGCCACTATTTCTTACATTAAGAAAACAACAACAACAACAACAACAGAACTCCTCTAACCCTACTTTCTCTGAGCTTTCTTCTCACGATCTTTAACTCAGAGTCTTCTCTTCCTCTCTTCCTCTTCTCCCTTGACGTTGCTCAACTCCAAGCACACTGCTCTTAAAAGGATCATTGATGATCTCCACACTGTTAATCCAGTGATCAATACAACAGTTTTGACACAAGAATGAGAATCATATGCCCGTCTCACTGTTGAACACAGATGCAAAACCCTAAACTCAATGTTAGCCACCTGAGTCCAACTGTACAAGTATTTTTTAAATAGTACATAATGATCAAGAAGATTTTATCTGGAAGAGTATAAAGAGGGAAATCCTATGAAAATCTTAATGCAGGATTTGATACGTTTCCACATCTATTTGTAATTAAAATAAATAAAAACTCTCAGCAAACTTCTGGTCAAAGGTAACTTCCTTAACTTGACGAAGCTTGTATTTTCAAATCACATGTTTATTTACAGAAAAATTTACAGAAAATATTAGACTTAACGGTGAAAGCTCAAATTCTCTTCAAGGTTTGACACAAGATTGGCCACAATCACCACTAACTGATGTCCTGCCAATGCTCTATGGAAATTGAGAAAAAGAAATAGTGTAAGAATTGGAAAATGAAGGATAAAACTAACATTATTTTAGATGATGTAGTCTCTACAGTGACTAAAAGAATCAAGACATGTGAGTTCAGTAATGTTGCTGGATACAAGATTAATCTACAAAAATCAAAAGCAGTTCTTTACACCAGTAATAACCACCTAGAAAATATAATTTTAAAATAACAAAATAACACTCATAATAGCAATAAAACTAAAAAGTGCCCAATATTAAACAAAACTCAAAGGACTTCTGTACAGAAAGATAATCTGAATAAATGAGACATCCCATCTCAGACAGGACCACGTAATATTATAAAGATGTCATTTCTCCCCAAAGTAATCTGTAAGGTAAACTTAATGCAAACCCAATCAAAAATCCAACTGGATTTTTTAAAAAAACCTTGATAAACTTACACTGAAATGTAGGTGGAGAAATAAAAAATTCATAAAAACCTAAAAAGGAAGAGTAAAGAGAGACTTTTCCCTATCATATATACTAATAAATATTGCACATAATACAGTCACTATAATAAAATTGTGTGATAGGGACGAGAA
>NW_007750219.1:0-1323 GCF_000696425.1 Galeopterus variegatus | reverse complement strand
TTGATCCCCAGTGTGGCAGTGTTGGAAACTGAGTCATGGGGGCATTTCCCACATGAATGGACTAATGCTCTCACTGGGGAGTGGGAGTAGTGAGTGAGAGCTTGCTCTATTAGTTCCTGTGAGAGCTGGTTGTTTAAAAAACGCTGGCATCCCCCCTCTCTGCTCTCTCTGGTTCCACCATCTTGCAGTGTGAGACCACTGCGTCACTATCACCACAACCAGATGGACTTTGGACTTCCCAGTGTCAGAAACTGTAAGCAATAAATTTTGTTTGTCTTCATAAATCACCCAGTTTCAGGTATTTTGTTATAAGCAACAAAAATGGACTAATACAAGAGCACTCTTTACAATATCAATAGCTTGAATCAACCAAATGTCCACCAACAACAGAGCAGATAAATATATGGTAGGGTATGCACCTGATGAAATATCAACTATTTATCCAGGCAGTAACTACAACAACACACAGCAATGTGGATGGATGTTACAAACATATCGTCGAATGAAAAACCAGTCGTAGGAAACCAGTATGCTTCATTTTTTTTATAAAATTCAAAGCCAGCAATAACTCAGCAATATATTTGTAGGGATACAAAAGCCAGCAATAACGCAGCAATATATTTGTAGGGATACAGATGTAAGAGATAAAATGTAAGAGATAAAATCATAAATAAGAGCAAAAATCAAGGAATGACAAACATTATGGTAACTATGGGGTGGGCTGGGGAGGATGGGTTCACTGGTGTTCATTATAGTATTCTTTGTAGCTCACATATCAAATACATATGTGTGTGTGTGTGTGTGTGTGTGTATACTAGAGGTTAATTGAAATGTTCAAAATTCTATGTTCCTGGAGCAAAAGAAAATGAGAGAGAGAAGGGTGAGGAGGAAAGTACACACCTCTGGTTTGCATTAAACATTGGATGCTTGGAAAACAAACAAAAAAAAGGACAGCAATCCCAAGAGAAATGGTCAAAGGATATGAACAGGCAATTTATAGANGGTCCCGGTCCGGTACGGGCGTGACATTGAGGGTTGCGATCCGTTGCCGGACACGAAAAAAGACAAAAAGGAAAAAAAAAATATTTGAAAATAAATCACCATAATCCACTGTATTAATAGTCTTGATATAGTTTGAACATATTTGCCCTTCCAAAACTCATGTTGAAATCTGATCCCCGATGTGGCAGTGTTGGGAGGTGGGACCTCGTGGGAGGTTCTTGGGTTATGATGGAGGATCCCTCCTGAATAGATTAATGCCCTTCCGTGGGGTGGGCGAGTTATTGCTCTATTAGTTAATTCCTGTGAGAGAGGGTTATTAAA
>NW_007750218.1:0-10215 GCF_000696425.1 Galeopterus variegatus | reverse complement strand
GAGCCAACAGGGGTGGGGAGGGTGGGAGGAGAGGAGAGGGGCTGGAGCTGATGTGCTGGGGTGTCCTTGCCCGGGCCTGGGGTGGGCAGGGCAGGGTATGGCCTTGGTGACTGGACTTCCGGGTGCTGCAGACCCTCTCCCCCTACAACAAGGGCCTCATCCGACGAGCCATCAGCCAGAGTGGTGTGGCACTGAGCCCCTGGGTCATCCAGAAGAACCCACTCTTCTGGGCCAGAAAGGTAAGCAGAGGGCAGGGGAAGAGGCTCGGTTTAGATGCCCGGGCAAGGGGCCCTGCCCATGTCCATTCTCTGTCCTGGATTCTGTCCTTGCCCCCAAATCGTTCTGTACCCTAAGCACTGACCTTGCCTACCTCCCTACCCTGCCCCTGCCCCCAGGTTGCCGAGAAGGTGGGCTGCCCCGTGGATGACACCGCCAGGATGGCCAGGTGTCTGAAGGTGACCGACCCCCGTGCCCTGACGCTGGCCTATAAGATGCCCCTGGCAGGCATGGAGTGTGAGTGGGTGCTGCTGGGGGAAGGAAGGGGAGCTGGGTGGGGAGGGCGCTGCTGGGCAGGGCCCTGCTTCTGGAGAAGAGAGGAAGGTGCCAGGCTGACATGTCCCTGTCACCAACTGGCGTCCCTAGGCAACGTGCCACCCCCTGCCACCACGGGCCTCAGTGGCCCCAGCCGTAAGGGGGAGGGGTGCGGTCCTTTCTTCTCCTCGTCCGTGAGTCATGGAGGTCCCCCTGGAGGAGCCGACGAGCTTTGGGCCCGCTCCCTCTAGCAGGGCACACGCGTGCTGCAGTTGGCACGCAGCTTTAGGGAGACCCAGTCCTCAGGCCAGGCCTCCATGCAGCCGGCCTGCTTCCCTCCTTCTCCCACCTGCCGACGCGGACTGAGCCCCACTGCAGCACTGGCCCTTCCTGCTGGGCTATTCTACACCTGAGAGGCTTGGGGACCCCATCAGCAAACACCTAGGAGTGTCAGCCGCTCCCGCCTGGTGCTGGGCTTCTCTCCTGCTCATTCCTCCAAGGCAGAGAGCAGTGGAGCCCCGGCATGTGCATCTTTACCTGAAGTGAATGAAACCGTGAGTGCCAGGCAAGACGGGCCCACGCAGCCAGCACAGCCCCGGTGCCAACCTGCTGTTTCGTCCGGAGCTCAGCTGGAAGAGAAAGGGCTGTGTGGGGCCGAATGAAAGCCGGCGCGGCCACCTGCCCTGTGCCAGCTGCGCGGTCCTCCAGGGCCTGGTTCAGGGGGTCCCGAGGGCAATGCAGGCCACACACAGGTTTTGGCTCACAGACTAGAACCCAGCCCTGAGAGAGGGGGGCCTCCGTCTCCATCCGTCCCCCCAACTGCTTCTAGGTCTTCCTCCCTCCTGATTTAGGTCCAGCAAGAAGACAGGGAGAGAAGGGTGGGGGGCTGATGCTGAAGCAAGGGGACAGCCCGGCCCCTGGACCAGTAGCTCTCAACCTGGCACATTCAGCAAGTCTGTAGACGTTTTTGATGGTCACAGCTGGGGAGGGAGGTGCTACTGGAACCTGGTGGCTGGACACCAGGGATTCTGCTCAATACCCTACACTGCACAGGACAGCCCACACCCCACCTAGAATTACCAGTTTAATTCACTTCAGGGAAAGATGCAAAGGATGGGGTTCCATTGCTCTCTGACTTAGAGGAATGAGCAGGACGGAAGCCCCAAGTGTCCTTACTGAGGTAGAGAAACCCTGGTCCAGATCTGAGAGGGAAGATCTCCAGCTCCAGCCCCAAGAGGCCAAGGGGAGGGTCAGGCAGACACCGGGAGGGACAAGGACCTGTGGCTCCCCCCGCCCTGCAGACCCCATGCTGCACTACCTGGGCTTCATCCCTGTCATCGATGGAGACTTCATCCCTGATGACCCTGTCAACCTGTACGCCAATGCTGCTGACATCGACTACATAGCAGGCACCAACAACATGGACGGCCACATATTTGCCACCATCGACATGCCGGCCATCGACAGGACCAACAAGGTTGTCACAGAGTAAGCAGGGGGCACAGGACCCAGAAGCAACACGTGAATGAATGAGCCTGGTGGGAGGCATCTGCAGAGGGTTGGAAGTGAGGAAGTTAGCACCGTATCAAGGGGGTGTGCAGACACCCTCCCGCTGGCTTTGAGGGGACGGTCCAGTGCCTGCTTGGTCCCTGCAGGGAGGACTTCTACAAGCTAGTCAAAGGGCTCACCATCACGAAGGGGCTCAGAGGCGCCAACGCCACCTTTGACGTCTACACCAAGCCCTGGGCCCAGGACCCATCGGAGGAGAAGAAGAAGAAGACCGTGGTGGACTTTGAGACTGACGTCCTCTTCCTGGTGCCCACGGAGATCGCCCTGGCCCAGCACAGAGCCAACGCCAAGTGAGGATCTGGCAGGGGTGGCTCCCCGGGGGGCCGCTGCACCCTCCTGCTGAGGCCTCTCAGCCAAGCCATAGGTCTAGCTCTGAGTTTCCTATCAGTCAAGACAAAAAGAGAAACAGCTGAGGGCATAAACCTCATTCAATCAAAGGCAAAATGCAGGTTCACTTGGAGAGAAAAAAGTCTTTTTTATGGGGGGGTGTGGAAGAGCAGCCGGCCGGTGCAGGGATTGAGCACGGACCTCGGTGTTATCCACGCCACACTCTCACTTAACAAAAAATCTTTCCCGATACTGCAAAAGAGGAGAAAGATGCCTAAAAACATTTCGTAGAGGCCAAGTGTGAACAATTGAAATCATAGAATCCATGAATCCGTGCAGGCGGCCTGCGGCTCTCCCTGCTGGGTGGCAGGTCTGTCTCCTCGTGAGCCTGCGGGAGCCGCCCACCTTCCCCGCTGTCCCCGGCCTCCCTCCGGGGCCCCCTGCCAACCTGGGCCATCTCTCCTCCCCCTCAGGGGTGCCAAGACCTACAGCTACCTGTTTGCCCATCCCTCTCGGATGCCCGTCTACCCCAAGTGGGTGGGTGCCGACCACACCGACGACATCCAGTACGTCTTCGGGAAGCCCTTCTCCACCCCCCTGGGCTACCGGCTCCAAGACAGGACTGTCTCCAAGGCCATGATCGCCTACTGGACCAACTTCGCCAGAACTGGGTAAGGCGTGGGTTGAGCCCAGGGCCAAGAGCAGTAAACACTAGGGCCTCCTGCCACCGTGGCCCTGCACCTTGGGTTCCGGTCCCTGTTCCCTCTCTTGCCAGCTGGGAGATTTTAGGCAAGTTGCTTACCCTCCCAGAGCCTCGCTGTCCCCCCGTGTACATGAGCATAAGAGGCCACACACACGACCCTAGAAGGTGCTGCGATGCCTGGGGTCAGCTTGAAGGCAGACACAGGCCTCCAGCCTCCTAGGAGTCCTGTCTCCGCCCCACCTCTTTTCACTCTGCAGGGACCCCAACATGGGCCACTCGGCCGTGCCCACCCACTGGGATCCCTACACCGCAGAGAACGGTGACTACTTGGAGATCACCAAGAAGATGGATGACAGCTCCATGAAGCACCACCTGAGGACCGGCTACCTGCAGTACTGGACCCTGACCTACCAGGCGCTGCCCACGGTGGCCGGCCAGGAGGCCACCCCTGTGCCCCCCTTGGGCAACTTGGAGGCCACCCCTGCACCCCCCTGGGGCGACTCAGAGGCCACCCCCAGACCCCCCACTGGTAACTTGGAGGCCACCTCTGTGCCCCCAGAGGGTGACTCGGAGGCCACCCCTGCACCTGCAGAGGATGACTTGGAGGCCACCCCTGTGTCCCCAGAGGGCGACTGAGAGGGCACACCTGCGCCTGCCCCTCAGCCCCCCCTTGAGTGACTTGGAGGCTATCCCCGCCCCCCCAGCAAGTGACTCCGAGGCCACCCCCTACCCCCTCAGAGGGCGACTCTGAGGCCATGCTCATGTCCCCCTTGGGCGACTTGGAAGCCACCCCTGCGCACCCCACGGGCAACTCAGGGGGCTCAGATGCCCATAATCATTGGTTTCCAGCATCCCACAAACCTCAGCCCCCAAAAGCCACAAGGGTGGGCCCCCAGGGGCCCACCTCCCCTCCTGAGCTCTTCCCAAATAAAACCTCATCTCTCTGTGTATCGTCTGTCTTTGCTCCCGTGACCCCCGGACTGGGATTCAGGCACAGGTCACTCCAAAGCCTGCTTCGTCCCCTGCACCAAGCTGCTGGCTCCCAAGGGGTTGGGCTGTGGTAGGCAGTGGCCTCCTCTGGACCAGCAGAGCCAGCCATGCCCCAGCCCTCCGGAGTGCAGGAGTGACGTCTGTGTTCTAACTGGGGTCTGGGGAACTCACTTGGAAAGAGAAATGGATTCTGCTCCTCCAGCCGGGTTCAAGTCAGAGATCACACAGGAAGGTCAGAAGCAGAGTATGCCAAGGGTGCAGGGTGGTGGATGTCCTGGTCCCCACCAGGTGCAGGCCCCTGGGCAGTGTCCGATGGCCCTGGCAGAGTTGGCAGGACGTGGGCAGAAGTGTGGGCCTCATGTGGCCTTGTGAGGAGGGCTCTGTGTACACCCTCCTTGTAGACATTTATAGATATTTACAGGGAATGAGGCCCTGGGGGGGGGGGGATCACGTGCCTAAGGTCACCCAGAGCAAGGATTCAAGCCCGGGTCTATGACTGCAAAGCCAGTGCTGGGAACACAGCGGGTTCTTCCTCCCCACCCCTCACTCTCAAAGGGGGAGAGTGCCCCTGTGGGGCAGGGTGGAGGCTCAGAGGCCAGAGAAGAGACTCCAGAGTCCCGATCCGCTCAGCCTGGGTGTGTGTGTGTGGTGGCAGCAGCCCCCGGAGGACCAGCCGGCTACTCTCTCTGCCCCTCCAGGGGCTCCAAGTCCTGTGGCCCCATGCAGCAGAGGAGCAGGGGGCACCCGGCCATCCTGTAACCACATGGGCTACCCTGGGCTTCTTGGTTTGGCCCAGGGGTCTTGGGTAAAGAGAGGACTCCCTGTTAAAGACTAAGTGAGACAGACCATGCCCCCTGTGACGTGGGCCTCTCCTGGTGACTGCCCCTTCTTCTGCCACATTGCAACTAACAAGACTTATGAAGTGTTTCCACCTGCTGGGTCTGCTCCCAGGAGCCTCCCAGCACTGTGAGAGAAACCCCTTGGACCCCAGGGCCCCTCTGTAGCCCTTGCACCTGCACTTCTCTCTCCGGGGAAAGCACAGTCATACCTACCGGTCATTCAGAAGGTCACATCCCTAGATGGTTGGTCCACGTTGGAAGGGCCTGGCTGTCGGGATCCATGTGTGTGTGTTCAGCCTCTGGGCTGCACCCAAAAGGCCTCCCTGGCAGAGGTGGGCCCTGTTGTGTGTCTGGGTGACACCAACAGCTGTCCAGAAGGAAAGGATAAGTCAGAGTTGCTCCGCAATCTGTCTGGCTCTTGCCTTTACAGACTCTCTCCAAGGGATGACGTTGAAAATACTCACGCGGTTCAGGCTGGAGGCTGTCCAGGATTCTGACTGCCACCTGACAGCCAGGTGCTAACCCATTAGCTCCTGATCTTGGAGAGCTCAGGACAAAGCTTTTTCCCACCCCGATGGGATGCATCTCAGGATTTCAGGGGTAAGGCTGTATCCTCGCATGCCTGTGGATCATCAGTGCCCTCCCACTGTGACATAACCACAGCCCAGACTGTGGACAAAGAACAGTCACCTGAGGGAGATGCAAGCTCTAAGGGCGCAGGGCCAAGTGATCCTTATAGGACAAGCTGATGCCAACACAACTGAGTCATAAACAGGATCGCCGAGACAGTGGACCTCAGAATCACACGGCCCTGGTCTTCAACCTGGCCATCGAGGGGTAATGTCGGCGTCTGGCAGGAGTCAACACACTTATCCTGACAAACCAGCACTCGCACAGCCTCCATGAGGCTCCAGCCAGGAGGAATGGCCATGAGGTGCCTGGCAGAGGGGCTGGGGCCTTCTGGGGGCATTTCTGAGTTAAATTAATCGTACAAGGAGTCGCAGGATGCTGGAAATCCTGGTTCACAGGAGCAGGAATGCTTAGGGAACAAAGTCCGCTGTATGTATTTGCTGCATCACAAATCCTCCCGCAGACATGCAATAAGCAGGAAAAGGAATTCTGGGGTCAGAAGCAAGGATTCCAGGAGGATTCCGATTAAAGGGGAAGGGCTGATCATGGGTCTCCAGGAGGCTGAGGAGGCTAAGTCCTGCCTGCCCGCCGGCCAACCCTCGTCCTCTGGCCATTTCTTTGCCGCATGGTACATTTGATCTCATATAATTTCCCTACTTAGTGCTGGCTGAATTCTAGTTTGACCTTGAAATCCACAAGTTCCTAATTGCTGGTCCAAAGAAACCCCAGCAAGACAAGCAGAAAAGATTCCTTTTCCTCCAAAGCTGTAGAAAGGCAGCTACTGTCCTGGGTCAGGAAACGGTTCTTGCAAATGGTATTTTTTAAAAATTGTGGTAAAAGACATATAACTTATGCTAATTTCACTATTTTTAAAAGTAGAATTAAGTGGCATTAATTCCATTTACTGTCGTGCAATCATCACCACTATCTATTTCCAAAACTTCTTCATCACCTCAAACGGCAGCTCTGCCTCCATTAAACAGAAACTCGCCATTTCCCCCTCCCCCCAGCCCCTGGTAACCTCTGTTCTCTGTCTCTGCACTTGTGTATTCGAGATGTTTCTTACAAGTGGAATCACGTCCTCAAGGTCTGTCCACATCGTAGTTGCATCAGTACTCCATCTGTCTTATGGCTGAATGATACTCCATCGTCCGCTGTCAGCATTCAGTGGTGCAGTGTCCTCTTACAATCCTTTTCATTTGTCTGGATGATAGTAACGTTCCCACTTTCATTTCAAATTTTAGTAAACTGAGTCTTCTCTTTTTGTCAATCCAGATAAAGGTTTGTCAATTTTGTTGCTCTTGTCAAAGAACTGACTTTTGAGGGCCGGCTCATGGCTCACTCGGTAGAGTGCGGTGCTGATAACACCAAGGCCATGGGTTCGGATCCTTATATGGGGATGGCCGGTTAGCTCACTTGGGAGAGTGTGGTGCTGACAACACCAAGTCAAGGGTTAAGATCCCCTTACCAGTCATCTTTTTTTAAAAAAAGAAGAGTGTGCATTCTGCTGTTGTTGGTTTGAGTGTTCTGTATATGTCTGCTGGGTCTCATCAGTTTACAGTGTTGTTCAAGTCCTCTCTTCCCTTATAGATCTCTGTCTGGTTAATCTGTCCATTATTGGAAGTGAGGTATTGAAGTCTACAATGGTGTATTTTTCCCTTTAATTTTGTTGATTTTTGCTTCCTATATTTTGCGGATGTTATTAGGTGTGTATGTTTACAATTGCTGTATCTTCTTGATAAATTGAATCTTTTATTAATATATACTGACATTCCTTGTCATTTGTTACCTTTTTGACTTCAGATCTAATTTACATGAAAATAATAGTCATTATTAAAATATACTATTTTCATGGAATATCTTTTTCCAACCTTTTGTATCTTTGTATTCAAAATGAGTCTTCTTGAATACAGAGTACAGATAGGTTATGTTTCTAAAATTCATTCTGCCAATCTCTGTCTTTAATCTGGAGAGTTTAACCCATTAGCATTTACAGTAATTACTGAGAAGGCAGGCCTTACTTCTGCCATTTAGCTATTTGTTTTGTTTGTCTTTTATCTTTTTGTCCTCAATTCTCCCATTATTGCCTTTTATGAATGTAGCTGATTTTTTTTGGAGTGCTTCATTTTGATTCCCTTCTTCTTTCCTTTTGGGTATACGTTTTAGTTATTTTCTTAGTGATTACCTTTGGGATTACAACTAACATCTTAAATTTAACAACAATCTAGTTTGAATAATACCAGCTTAGTTTCAGGAGTATACAAATACTCTGCTCTTACACATCTTCAATCCACCCTTTATATTGTCATTGTTGCAGATTGTATCTTTATACACTGTGTTCTTGTTAATATGGAATTATAATTAGGTTTCTAAATTTTACTTTTAAATCATATAGAAAAAGAGTTAAAAATCCAAAGTCCAACAATACTGGCTTTTCTAATTACCTATTAGTTGCCTCTGTCAGTGTTCTTTAGTTTTTCATATGGCTTTGAGTTTCTGCTTAGTGTTCTTTCATTTCAGCCCGAAGGACTCCCTTTAGCATTTCTTGTAAGGCAGGTCTGCTAATAACAAACTCCCTTAACTTTTGTTTATCTGGGAATGTCTTAATTTCTCCTTCATCCTTAAAGAATGTTTTGGCTTTTTCTTTCAGCACTTTATATATGTCATCCCACTGCCTTCTGGACCCCATGGTTTCTGATGAGAAATCAGCTGTTAATCTTATTGAGGCTCCCATGTACGTCATGCATCACTTCTTTGTTGCTGCTTTTAAGATTTTCTCTTTGCCTTTTGACAATTTTACTACAATGTGTTTTGATGTGGATCTCTTTGAGTTTATCTTGTTTGAAATTCATTGAACTTCTTGGATGTGTTGATTTATGCCTTTCAACAAATTTGGGAAATTTTTGACCATTTTCCTTTTCTTTCTTTCTTTCTTTTTTTTTTAAAGATGACCGGTAAGGGGATCTTAACCCTTGACTTGGTGTTGTCAGCACGACGCTCTCCCAAGTGAGCCACAGGCTGGCCCTTGACTATTTCTTTAGTCTCTCTGCCTTTCTCTTTTTCTGAACTCTCATTTTGTGTATTTTGGTATATATTGATGGGACACCATCAAATATACTAAAGCAGAACCTCTAGTTCTGTTCACCTTTCTTCATTCTTTTTCTTTTATTTAATTTTAATTTTTACTTTTTTAAATTTATTAAATCAAAATTGATTATACATATTTTTGGGGTTGAACATTGAGATATGTTGATTAAATCAATATTACTAGCATACATATTGTTACAAATTGTAATTATTCTTTATACCCCTTGTCCAACCTCTCCCCTTCCCCCATTTCCTCCCCCTCCCCCCTCTAATTACCCTAGATTTCTTCTCTCCTTCTGAAAGAATAATGGCTACTCTGTTAACTTGTTGCCTAGATGATCTGCCCAATGCTGAGAGATGTGATCAGGTCCCCAATATTATCACAGAGCAGATGCTTCTTCTGTCACTCTGAAATGGGTTTTGTGGAAAGAGACATCCTCTTCTTTTCTTCGTCTCTGCTGGTGACTCTTCTTGTGTGAATGCACTCCAGTGGTTGCCGGACCATCTACATGATGGCTGTGGTGTCTAGCTGCTTTTGCAGCAGTCATGGTTATTGTGGTGGCTGTGGTGGGCCACCCACGTGGAGATGTTTTTGGCATGCTCCTTGGCACTGGTGGTATGCCTGGTTGTGGGGTGTGTTTGGTCCCCTCCTCCATGCCTCTGGTCCCTGGGCAGACCCCGAGGTACTGGTACAGTGTGCCTGGTTGTGGGAGGAGGGCCCAGTCCCCTTCTCCATGACTCAGGTACCCAGGTGGGCCCCGAGGTGCTGGCATGGTGTCCTTGGTTGTGGGAGAGAGGTCCAGTCCCCTTCTCCTTGCCTTGGGTCCCTGGATGGGCCCTGAGGTACTGGCATAGTGTGCCTTGTTGTGGGAGGAAGGTCTGGTTCCTGGCTCCATGCCTCGGGTCACTGGGTGGGACCCAAGGCACTGGCTTGGTGTACCTGGTTGTGGGAGAGAGGTCCAGTCCCTTTCTCCATTCCCCGGGTCCCTGGGTGGGCTCCGAGGTGCTGACATGTTGTGCCTGGTTGTGGGAGGGAGGTCCAGTCTCCTTCTCCACACCTCAGGTCCCAGGTGGGCCCCGAAGTGGTGGGGTGTGCCTGGTTGTGGGAGAGAGGTCCATTCCCCTTCTCCTTGCCTCAGGTCCCCAGGCAGGCTCCAAGGTGTTGGCATGGTGTGCCTGGCTGTGGGAGGGTGATCCAGTCCCCTTCTCCATGCCTCGGGTCCATGGGTGGGTCCCGAGGCACTGGCTTGGTGTGCCTGGTTGTGGGAGAGAGGTCCAGTCCCCTTCTCCTTGCCCTGGGTCCCTGGGTGGGCTCTGAGGTGCTGGCATGTTGTGCCTGGTTGTGGGAGGGAGGTCCAGTCCCTTTCTCCACACCTCAGGTCCCTGGGTGGGCCCTGAAGTGCTGGTGCAGTTTTCCTGGAAGTGAGAGTGGGGTCCAGTCCCCAGATCCAAGCCTCCAGTTCCCAGGCAGGCCCCATGGTGCTGGTGGTGTGCCTGGGCCAGAACTAATTTTTTGTCCTTTGCTTCTTTTTTTTTTTT
>NW_007750217.1:9661-10216 GCF_000696425.1 Galeopterus variegatus | reverse complement strand
TTGTTTAAATCTGCTGTTTGCTTATTGTGTCTTTGTCAAGATTCTATGCCCGTTATTGTAAGTGGAGTATTAAAATCTTCTACCATTGTTTTATTGCAGATGTGTCAATGTTTGCTTTATATACTTAGGTGTGCTGCTGTTAGATGCATATACATTTATGATGCTATATCATATTGCTGAATTGACACTTTTATTATTACGAATTGACTGCCTTTGCCCTTTGGTCAGTTTTTGGCTCAAAGTCTATTGTATCTTGTATAAGTGTAGTGATCCCTGCTCTCTTTAGGTTACCATTTGGATGAAATATCTTTTATTTTTTTAAAATCATTTTACATTGTCCATGTGTGTCCTTAAATCTGAAAGGAGAATGTTAAGTAGTAATTTATTTTGAACTGATAACAACTTATGATTAATTGCCTCCAAAAACTAAAGACTTTTACCCCAACCACACACACATTATGTTGCTGTTTCTATTATATTTTTAATTGAAACACAATTGGTTGTACATATCTGTGGGGTTTAGCATTGAATATCAATACTTTTGTACAATATATG
>NW_007750217.1:6880-8936 GCF_000696425.1 Galeopterus variegatus | reverse complement strand
AATTGGTTGTACATATCTGTGGGGTTTAGCATTGAATATCAATACTTTTGTACAATATATGGTGCTTAAAATGGGATAATTAGTATATTCAGTGTTACACATTGTAATAAATTTTTGTGGCCCTTTACCAGCTTCTCAGTAACCCCCCTTCCCCTCACCCTTACCCTTCTCTGGTGGCCTGTATGGATGCGTGTGCCTCTTGCCCATTCCCTGTGAATACAAACTGCCCCCAGCTTATGGATGAGTGAGGCAGTCCTACTTTTGGAGATAAGAATGAATGTGTCTCCTGGAGGGTCACTGGTTGGGCAGGACCACTCTTGGACAGTGGTGGAGAGGGATGGGGCCAGGTCACAGTGCTGCTCCACGATGTGCAGTTGGACCTAGTTTGGCCTGCCTATCCTGGGGGCACAAGTGGTCATGTCTCCTGGAAGGTCTCTGGGCAGGCAGGAGTCTCTCAGACCATGGATGAGAGGGGCTGGATCTGGATCACAGACTGCTCAGGGTCCACAGCTGGGACTAAGGTTAGCAGGCCTGTTACCTGAGACAAGGGTCAGTGTGACTGTCCCTGGGTTCTTTGGCAGATGGTGGTGGTGGCAAGACCAGGGCCAAACAGGGATGTAGTTCTAAAATGGGGGCACTCCCTGTGAGAACCAGCACTTGAGCTGTGTGGTTGAGCTAAATTGCTGCTTTGTTGCTGTTTCCCTAGGGAAGGCTTTTTGTGCAGCTCAGGGTTTAATGGTTGACCTTATAGGTACTTCTAGCTCTCCAGAGACACAGTGGATCTAGGTTGCGTAGGAACTCTGATTTGGGCCCGAGTTTCTTCATCAAACTGCACTCTATGCAATTCTGTATTCTCGACCAGTCTCCTCTGAGTAGTCCTGTGCTGATTGGGGGGCGGATTGGCTGCCCTTGCTGTGTCCCAGTGTTCTCCTGGTGGGCCTGTGTCCCCTACTGCCTGTGCTCCAAACACTTCCCATGGGACGGGCCCTGCGCTGGTCCCTTATGATGACTCAGAGTTTCTAAATGGCTCTCTTTTTTCGATTGTTCTGGCTCCACAGGAACCCTGTTAGTGGTCTTGCTGACTTGGAGGCTGCCAAGGGCCCTCTTCTCCTCTGCCACCTGCAAGTAACTCCATCTGAAGGGAACAGCTGCAGCTTCTGCTGGCCTCTGCTCCATGCACTCATCAGCTCCAGCATTATAGTGGTCATGGCTTGAAATGCTCAGAGCAGTTTTTTCTTTCTCTCATCGTGGTTTCTCCCACCTTCATGAACTCCAAAGTTCTCTCCTCCTTTTCCTGAGTTCCAGTGTCCCCAGCTTGGCTGTTACATTTTTATAGTTGTAAATTGGTTGATTTGTAGGAGAGAGTGACACTGGGAACTGTCTATTCCACCGTCTTGACCAGAACTCCTTGATTAGTTTTCTAAGCTTGCTGTAATGATGACCACAAACTGGGTGGCTTAGAACAATAGAAATTTATTGTCTGATAGTTCCAGAGGCTAGAAATCCAGGATCAAAGCATCAGTAGGGCTATGCTCCTACTTCTCTGCTCCTTCTGAAGGAGCTAGAGAAGAATCTAGAAGTCCATGCCCCTATCTTAGCTTCTGGTAGTTGCTTGGCTTGTGGCAATATGAGTCCAATGTTCACATGATGTTCTCCCTGTGTGTGTGTCTGTGTCCAAATTTCCCTTTTGTCTGGTCATCCTCTGGTATGACCTCATCTTACCTAATTATGTCTGCTGCAACCCTATTTCCAAATAAGGCCATATTCTTAGGAACTGGGGGTGAAGAATTTGCACACTTTAGAAGAACATTATTTATCCCATAACACTCTGCCCTTTGGTTTCTCCAAACTCATGTCCTTTTCACATGGAAAACACCTTCTCCCTGTCTCAAAATCTCCAAAAGTTTTGGGCCGGGCCGGTGGCGCACTGCGCTAGTGCGCTGCTTGGGAAGCGCGGCGGCGCTCCCGCTGAGGGTTCGGATCCCACATACAGACCGGTTCCCGCTCACTGGCTGAGTGAGGCGTGGGGGCAACACCGAGGGTTGCAATCCCGTTG
>NW_007750217.1:0-5281 GCF_000696425.1 Galeopterus variegatus | reverse complement strand
AAAGAAAGACACAATTAGAGAACACAATGAAATAAGAAAAAATACCCAGAACATGAAGGAGAAAATATAAAAAGAGATTAATACCATAAAAAAGAGTTTAGCAGAACTTTTAGAAATGAAAGATTCACTCAATAAAATAAAAGTACAACAGAGAGCTTGAGCAGCAGGGTAGAGCAAGCAGAAGAAAGAATTCCAGAGCTTGAAGATGGTCTTTTTGAAATAACTCAGGCAGACCAAGAAAAGGAAAAAAGAGTTAAAAATAATGAGAAAAATCTAAGAGAGACAACAGACAACATCAAGCGTTCTAAAATTCAAATTGTGGGTATTCCAGAAGGGAAGGAGAAAGGAAAAGGTATTGAAAATCTATTCAAGGAAACAGTAACAGAAAATGTTCTAGGTATATGGTGAGATACAGACCTTCAGATCCAGGAAGCCCAACGGTCCCCAAACAGATCCAATCCAAAAAGATCCTCCACAAGCACATTATAGTTGAATTTGCAAAACTCGGATACAAAGAGAGAATTATAAAAGAAACAAGAGAAAAAGCATCTGGTCACTTCTAGGGGTACACTTACCAGACTAACAACAGACTTCTCAAGTGAAACCCTACAGGCCAGAAGAAAGTGGAATGATATATTCAAAATACTGAAAGAAAAAATTTGTCAGCCAAAATTCTTCACCCAGCAAGGCTCTTCTTCAGAAATGAGGGAGAAATAGTGTATTTTACAGACAAACAAAAGTTGTGAGAGTTCACCACCACACAACCAGCCCTGTAAGAAATACTCAAGGGAGTCATTCATCTGGAATCTGAATAATGGTGACCATTATCACAAACACACAAGAAAGAGCATAATCCACCATTAAAACAAAAATGCCAGTAAAAAAGAGAAGCTAAATTATCCCTCCTTAAATCTCCAACTAACAACGAAGAAGAGAAATAAAAGGCGAAATAATGATCAAAAAATATTTAAACCTGCTAAACAAAAAGCAATTAAATGACAGGAATTAAGTAACACTTGTCAATAACTACCCTAAATGTGAATGGACTATACTCCCCAATCAAAAGACATAGACTGACTGACTGGATTAAAAAGGTAGACCCAAGTGTGTGCTGTCTTCAAGAGACCCACCTCACCTGTAGAGACACACACAGACTAAAAGTGAAGGGATGGAAAAAGATATACCATGCAAATGGGCAGGAGTAGCTATTCTTATATTGGACTCCAAAAACAAGCAGGAGTAGCTATTCTTATATTGGATAAAACAAACTTTAAGCCAAAAATCATAAAAAGGGACAAAGAAGGCCACTATAAACTGATAAAAGGATCTCTCAAGCTAGAAAGCATAACAATCATAAATGTATATGTACCCAATACTGGAGCACCCAGATATATAAAGCAAACACTCTTAGACCTAAAGAAAGAAATAGGACCTAATACATTAACAGTGGGTGATCTGAACACCCCTCTCTCAGTATGGGACAAGTCTTCCAGGCAACCAGTCAGCAAAGAGACACAGGATTTAATCTACATCATAGACGAACTGGACTTGGCAGATATATATAGAACATTTCACCCAACAACTAAAGAATATACTTTCTTCTCATCAGCACATGGAACATTCTCCAGGATAGACCATATATTAGGCCACAAATGTAGTCTCAGCAAATTTTAAAAAGTCAAAATCATTCCAACTATCTTCTCAGACCACAATGGACTAAAATTGGAATTTAATAATACGAGAAACTCTGGAAACTATACAAATACATGGAAACTAAATAATAGGCTCTTGAACGACCTATGGGTCCAAGAAGAAATTAAACAGGAAATCAAAAAATTTCTAGAAACTAATGAAAATAAAGATACATCATACCAAAACCTGTGGGATAGTGCAAAAGCAGTACTAAGAGGCAAATTTATTGCAATAAATTCTTACTTCAAAAGAACAGAAAGACTTCAAATAAATGACTTAATGCTATGCCTCAAAGGACTTGAGAAACAATAACAATCGAAACCTAAAGTTAGTAGATGGAAAGAAATAATTAAGATCAGAGCAGAACTAAATGAAATAGAGACCCATAAAACAGTAGAAAAGATCAACAAAACAAAAAGTGGGTTTTTCATGAAGATAAATAAAATAGACAAAACATTGGCTAGGTTAACAAGAAAAGAAGAGAGAATACCCAAATAATACAAATCAGAAAGGAAAAGAGAGACACAGTAACTGATACTACAGAAACAGAATCATTAGAGACTATTACAAACAAGTATATGACAACAAATATGAAAATCTGGAAGATATGGATAAGTTTCTAGACACATACAAACTACCAAGACTGAACCATGAAGAGACTGAAAACCTGAACAGACCAACAAGCAAGCAATGAGATTGAAGTGGTAATTAGCAATATTCCAACAAAGAAAAGTCCAGGTCTAGATGGCTTTACAGCTGAATTCTATCAAACATTTAATGAGAAGTAACTACCAATTCTCCTCAAACTATTCCAAACAACTGAAACAGAAGCTACTTTCCCAAACTCAATCTGTGAGGGCAACATAACTCTGATACCAATACCAGATAAAGAAACAACAAAAAAAGAATATTACAGGCCAATATCCTTTTTAGCATAGTTGCAAAAATCCTCAACAAAATGTTAGCAATCAGAATACAGCAATACATTAAAAAATATATATACACTATGATCAAGTGGGATTCATCCCAGGGATGCAAGGATGGTTCAACATACAAAAGTCAATAAATGGGATATATCACATCAACAAACTCAAGGAAAATGACCATATGGTTATCTCAATGGATGCTGAAAAAGCATTTGACAAAATTCAACATCCCTTCATGATAATGACTTTTAACAAATTAGGAATAGAAGGAAATTATCTCAGCAGAATAAAAGCCACTTATGACGAGCCCACCACCAGTAGCATCATGAATGGGGAAAAACTTAGGGCCTTTCCCTTAAGAACAGGAGCAAGAGAAGGATGCCTACTCTTCATTTCTATTTAACATCGTACCAGAGGTACTAGCCAGAGCAATCAGCCAAGAGAAAGAAATAAAGGGAATCCAGACTGGAAGAGACAAAGTCAAAACTGTCTCTATTTGAAGATGACATGATACTTTATATAGAAAAACCTAATGACTCTATCAAAAAACTCCTAGAGCTGGTTAATAACTACAGTAACATTGTAAGATACAAAATAAATGCTCCCAATTCAGTTGCATTTATATACTCAAATAATGAACTAATAGAAAAATAAATAAAGAAAGTAAGCCCATTTACAATTGTCACACACACACACACACACACACACACACACACAATACTTATGGATCAATTTAACCAAGGAGATGAAAGACTTCTACAATAAGAGTTATAAACCACTTCTGAAAAAAATTAAAGAAGACACAAAAAATGGAAAAATATTCCCTGCTCCTTGGCTGGAAGGATTAACATTGTGAAAATGTCTATACTATCCAAAGTGATCTACAGATTCAGTGTAATCCTTATCAAAATACCAATGACATTCTTCACGGAAATGGGAAAAACAATCTTACCTTTCATATGTAACAACAAATGACCCTGAATAGCCAAAGCTATCCACAGTAAAAAAAAATAAATAAATAAAATAAAGCTGTCGGCACAACACTACCTGACTTCAAATTATACTACAAAGCTATTATAACCCAAACAGCATTGTACTGGTATAAAAATAGACATTCAGACCAGTGGAGTAGAATTGAGAACCCAGAAATCACCACTCAGGCTTACAGCCATGTGATATTGGACAAAGGCAACAAAAATCTACATTGTGGAAAAGACTGCCTCTTCAACAAGTGGTGCTGGGAAAACTGGATATCCATATGCAGAAGAATGAAACTAGATATGCATCTCTCACCATACACTAAAATCAACAAAATGGATTAAAAACTTAAGTATAAGACCCAAAAATGTAAAATTACCATGGGAGAATATAGGTGAAACACTACACCAACTAGGTCGGGGCACAGGCTTTATGAACAGGAGCCCGAAAGCACAAGCAGCCATAGAAAAAAATATACAAGTGGGACTATATCAAACTAAAAAGCTTCTGCACAGCAAAGGAAACAATCAACAAAGTAAAATGACAACCTACAGAGTGGGAGTAAATTTTTGCTAACTATGCATCTGATAAGGGTTTAATATCCATAATATACAAGTAACTCAAACAATTATACAGTAAAAAAAAAATAAGCTAGTTAAAAAATTGGGCAAAGGAGCTGAATAGACATTTTTCAAAGGAAGACATACAAATGGCCAACAGGTACATGAGAAAATGCTCAACATCACTAGTTATCAGGAAAGTGCAAATTAAAACTACAATGAGATACCAGCTTACCCCAATTAGACTGGCTATAATAAAAAAGATGGTGAACAACAAATGTTGGTGAGGGTGTGGAGAGAAGGGAATGCTCCTACACTGTTGATGGGACTGTAAATTACTACAACCACTATACAAAACAGTATGGAGGTTTCTCAAACAACTGCAGATAGATCTTCCATATGACCCCAAAATATACTTCTGGGTATATACCAAGAGGAATGGAAATCATCATGTCAAAGGGATACCAGCACTCCCATGTTCAACACAGCTCTGTTTACAATAGCCAAGACATGGAACCAACTTACATGCCCATCAATGGATGACTGGATAAGGAAACTGGTATATATATACCGTGGAATCCTACTCTGACATAAAAAAAAATGAAATTCTCCCATTTGCAACAACATGGATGAGGCTGGAGAAACTTATGTTGAGTGAAATAAGGAAAGCACAGAGGGACGAATACCTCATATACTCACTCATATGTGGGAGCTAAGAGAGAAAGAAGGAAGGAAAGAAAGACCATAGCAGTGCTTTGGGCTTGCAGAGTGAGAGAACATTCTTTGGGTTACAAAGTGGAGTGGGCGAGAAATGGGGAGGAAGAGGGAGGTTGGATAATTGGGTGAGGGACATGGGGTACAAATGCAATTTGTGATAGTGGGTATACAGCTAGTGTGAAACTTGCCCCCACATTATGGGCACAAGGGGTGACAATCAGGTTTGTATCCCATGAGTATTCATAACCAATAAAAAAACCCCAACATAACAATGATACAAATAAAGGATAGACATTCCCATTCCATAAGAGAAATACTGGAAATAAAATAACAGCAAGTCCAAAACTTAGGGTGGCAAATTTCATTAGATTTTAAGACTTGGGAATAATCCTCTTTGGCTTGATGTTC
>NW_007750216.1:9054-10216 GCF_000696425.1 Galeopterus variegatus | reverse complement strand
AAAAATAGCAAAAGGATTTATAACAAGATATAAAAGCACATCTGTTAAGAACATTGGAAGCTGGAAGGTTGTGGTCAAGTGGTTACAAACTTACCAGATCTGAGAATATGGTTCTCAAACCAGTGATAGGAAAAGCTGAGAAATAATCTAAATTAAGAAATTTATTTAAGAAGAAGTTAAACACTTAAATTCACTCTAAATTAGCTCATCCCTTCCAGACTAAACACTGTGGAGTTTATTCACTAGAAAACATAAAACAGAGTGGTGATTGGAAATACTATGTAAAAAAAATGTTAAGTAAAAACTTACACTGGAGGTTGAAATCCCCAGCCATCTTACCATACCTGGAAAGTAGGTGTGTGCTCTTCAAGCAGGTAATTTGGAAGGCACAAGATATGAAGATATTGATATCCAGAGTTCCCTAAAGACATGCACTATAGTGAAGCCTACAAATGACAAGACCTTTGACATGCCCAGAGTTTCCAGTCATCTTTTCAGTACTGTAGAAACAGATCTGAGCATACAGCTGGAAATCACAGATATTTTAAGAAATGATCTTCTGTGGATGGCAGAAACTAAACTAAAAGTTGAAAAAGAAATGATCAGCTTTTCTTTTAGCATATCATACATGGGGCTTACTTTATGCCAAACAGTGTTTCAAGCATTTTGTAGGTATTAGTCATTTAATATACAAAGAAACCCTATAATTTACAATTTTTATAGATAAGGAAACTTATCTGAAAGGCACCAAAAGATTATCTTTCCCAAGATCACATAATGAACAAGTCGTGGTGTGAGGACTTGAATGCAAATATTCATTTACTGGAGTCCGTGCCAATGGCCACTATATTATACTGTGTCTCAATTTGGAGTGAATAAGGACTTTTAAGGGAGAAGTAAATATTTAAAATGTCATCAATGTTTTTAGAGATATAAAAAATATATTCACAAAATAAAAACATATGCTACCAAAAGGAACATTAGATGTTGAAAATGTTGTAGAATGGAAAAACTCAAAAAGGGGTAGGAAGATAAAGATGGAGGAATCTCAAAAAAAGAGGGCAAAGAGAAAAATAAATGAAAAGCAAGAAACAAAACATAAAAAGATTAAAGAAGCAGCCTAGGATGTCCAAAATAAGAATAGTAGGAATATCAGAAAAGA
>NW_007750216.1:6655-7817 GCF_000696425.1 Galeopterus variegatus | reverse complement strand
CTTCTTGCATTGTAATATGAGCATTGTATAGGCATATCTGTTTGTTTCTTATGTAAATATCTCTCTGTGGTAATTCTCCCCTTCCCACAATGTAGTAGGATGAAAATGGTATTTTAATTGATTTAATATGCATTTCTAAGTTTAGCAGTGATGGTGAACTATTTTCACCCTTACACTATTTGTATTTCCTTGTTTGCTAATGATCTATTCATAATTCTTGCGTACATAGCTCCGGGGGTCTTGATATTTTTCTCCTAAGTCCAAATGTAATCTAGCATAATACAGTCATTAACTCTTCGTCCTACATAAACACTTATGTATTTGCCAGGCTGTTGTTTTCCATTATAACTTAGTTTTGCTAGTTTTCATTGTAATAAAGCCTTTGAAATTTTGAATGGCCAGTCTTTCTTTCATGATTTAAAATTTTTTTTTTCCCAAGCCTGAGAAAGTTATCACTATCTTTAGATCTGAAAAATATTTTACTGTATTTTTCTATCTTTTCTACATATTTGTATTTCGACATTTTAATACACTGGGGCTACTTTGGATATGTTACAAGCTAGACACTGCGGCACTAGATTCCCTGTTGGCTACAAGTGAGAGATCAGTTGACACCAAGACACTGCTGAAAACAAAAGTCCCTACAGCTGATATTGAGGTTGTCTCAGNCAAGATTCTTTCCTCTCTATAAATAAGAAAATTTAACAGGGTTTAATGTGAACTAAAATTTGAATTAATTTATTTGCTTAGCAAACAAAACTTACAAAATTTTCTTATGACAGTACTGAGAATGACAAAATGTTTACTTTCCCAGAAACAAATCTCTGAAAAAACAAAGTAGTTTTATTTTTCCATACATATTAAGAGCAATGTAATATTACTAAAATGTTACAAAAATAGGTTATTCATATTCTCAGTATTCTAACATGATTTTTAGCTTTACAAATGAATAGCCAGTCTTTTTGAACTGTGTTTATTATACAATTGCATTTACAACATAAGCTTTGTCTGTTTCTACGTAGTATTCAAAATTATGATTTAAATGCCTGCATAATATTTCTTTTAGGGTCTATGCCATATGTTACACAAAAGATGTACAGAGTGTGTGTGTGTGTGTGTGTGTGTGTGGTTATTGTTTGACAATGCTGTGATGAATTTCTTT
>NW_007750216.1:1559-5095 GCF_000696425.1 Galeopterus variegatus | reverse complement strand
CAGTCATTAGGGGGATGGCTTTGGTTCAAGTGAGAGACCAGGGCAAGAATTGAACTCCTATGGGCAAAAGTGCTTAAACAGCTATATCCAACTTGAGATAAGGGAGACACTGAGTGCTTGGTGGGGAGAATAGAGAAGAAAGAGAACAGACCTAGCCCAAGTCCTCTGGCAAGGGAGATTCAAGGAGCCAAGCTCCTCATACCAAGGAGAATAATTTGTATTTTTGGAGAAACTGTTAGTGGATATTGTCATTTCCATAGCATTTTATTCCTTTTTTTTTTTTTTTGTCTTTTTTTTTTACTGACCAGTAACGGGATCGCAACCCTCGGTGTTGAGCCCACACCGTGCTCAGCCAGTGAGCGGGAACCGGTCTCCACATGGGATCCGAACCCTCGGCGGGAGCGCCACCGCACTCCCAAGCGGCGCACTCTCCAGGGCGCTACCGGGCCGGCCCTCCATAGCATTTTAAAAAGTACTTTTCTTTAAAACTCTTATTTGAAGAAGCACACCTTATCATATATTAAGCTCTTTCAAAATACTCGGTAATTTCCCGGGCTTCCCATTCTCCAGTAAAAACAAACTAAAATAAATGCAGAAGTAATCAAGATTTAAAACATATCTCAAGTGGTTTAACCTCAGATTATTTCCTGAAATATAAAAATTCTCTGCAAGGATGCATTTTAAAATTATATAGTTTTCATAGTCATAGGTTTTGCCAGTTTTCAATCTATCAACTCTCAGCACAAAGCCCACCCCTTTTTGCTCTGCTTTGTGATGCTGGAGCTGGACTTTGCCAAAGCTTATTGTTTTGCAGTTGGTACAGTGTTTGCCCTGTGGGTAGAGAGTCCTGGAGGAACAGTGCAGGAGGAAGGGGCTTCTCCTCTTTCCCCTGTTTCTGGTTTCCTTCTTGGTCATGTGACATTGCTGCCTGACACACAGCTGTCGGTGGTGCCTTCTCAGCTAATGACGTGCAGACTCAGTGGACACACACTTCAGAGTTTCACCTGCACCCCGGCTGGCTGCTGTCTGTCCCCCAGTTGCAGCTGCACTACCTCAGCAGTCTTCTCTGCTGTACAGTGCCACAGCCCACCCTCTTCAAAGAGCCTCTCTCTCAGCCTGGTGGACTGAGGCTCCTGCAGATTTCTTTCTTCCTTGAAATCTCTCCCTCAGCCCTTCTATTCTGCTATTCTTGTGTCTTTTTTAGAGTTCTCTCTACTGCTTATTAGTTAATGTTCTATTCCTAGTTAATAATTCTTTACATGTAATTTTCTTCTTCAAATAATGGTTTCTGTCTCCTAACTGGACCCTGACTGATAAATGGGTCCCTTCATTTTTTACTCATTCTTTTCTGAAATGCTTGCTGAGGTATGTGCTGTGCTAGAGGACAAGTAGGACTATATGGTCCACATATTCTGAAGGAGGGTAAACAAATAAAATACACACACATATATATGTAGCTAAAGTATGGGTACCTACTATCAACTCAGTTACAGGTTATTTAAACTTTGTGTGTTTCAGTTTCTCTATTTGTAGGTGGAAAAATAGTGGAAATTTCATAGCTCTATTTTGAAGACCAAATAGAAAAATGCATGCAAAACCCTTGGTGTTCCTTAGTATATACTCAATAACTTTCATTGTTGTCGTCGTTACGATTAGCATTATTGATAGTGTTAAGTACCTCAGGAATGCTTTAGGTTCAGAACTTTAGAGTAATCAATTCATTCTTGTCCCATTCCCTTCTTCCCTCCCTCCCCTTCCCATCCTTTCTCTCTCCCTTTCTCTCTCCCTCTCTTCCTTCCTAGAAAATGAAGTCTGGTTGTCTATATTTTTGACGAATTGTAAGCTATTTCCCACCCTTCCCCCTTTCCACGCTTCCCCCCCTTTATCTATTTACCATGAGATTATATTGACATTTGCCAAGAAAGTTTTTATGGTCACTTTCAGTGACGGTAAAACTCATTCCTCCTGCAATAGATTCCTAGACTAGTATATAAGACCACTGGAAGGATTTGCCCTTAAATTTAACCTCTTAGTTTTTCATGAACAATGTGCCATATCTTGGACATTTAAAGGACTGTCTTTGTTGCTGACAGAGTGAAGGGGAGCATGACCTTCTGCAGGAACCATCCTAATTTTCTTGTTTGTATTTTAACTCCTATATTAGCTATTAAGTGGCTTCCTCAGATCTTCAAATGTCACAGCTGAGATAAGAAATTTATACACTATGTGAGTGTCACAGCTGAGATAAGAAACTTACACACTATGTGACTTCAAATTATTTCCTCTTTGCTATGGAGTGCTCTTTCCCTATTGTGATAAAGATTGTGAGTTAAATATGTCATTAATTCTTTGATACACAAAAATTCATGATTTAAATATTATATACATATTTAACTTGATAATACATGGCAATGGTTTTCTCTTCACCATCTTGATGAGATGTCACAAAAAATATGAATTGACTGAATATTTTTGAGCTTTGAGGTGCCACAAATGTACTAGAAGAAATGCCTTTAAAATGTTTATAGCTCATCTGGAAGTCTAATCAATTAACTGTGGTCCTTCAGGGAGAGGAATCATTCATAAAGGTCTGTAGAAATCAGTCTTTCCAATGGAAACAATTGGGGATGACCAGATGTTATATCTGGAAGAGCTTTGGAGTTCTTCTGCCATATCTATCCACACTTTGTTTTTCTCAGCATCTGTTCCTATTCATCAGTTCATCTTTCCTTGTTTATTTCCTTTTTTCTGTTATCATTTCTTTTAGGTTTACTTATTTTATGCCTTCCTCATTTTCCATTCAAAATTTTGTAACTTGCTGCAGTCATTTTACTTTTCTTATGCTACATTTTGTATTTAAGCACTATCCCATGCACAAATATAAAAAAGTCTGTCCCGGGGGAGAAAAATGTATTATTAATAATACACAGAGAAAATAGATATTTAGGACAGCTTTATAAGGGTCAGAGAATCTGTTCTTCTTTATATGCTAGCCTCATGGTCCCAGACCTAACAACATGAAAAGATTGCCATTTAATAAATAGAAGAAGTATAAGTATTACAAAATACTTGAAGTATTTAAAATACAAAATTGAAATAACTTGTAATGAAAATTTAATGACCAGGTCTATTTGTGAAGTGACACACTTCCTCTTCTTTCTCCCCTTCTTTCTTCTTCTGCTTTTCTACCTTTTAAATTTCTATTCCCTTTCATCTTACTTTATTTCCATATGTATGTTATGAATACTAGTTTTTGAGAAAGAGAAAACAATTATAAAAAAGTATTAATTGGTGTTAACTTGTATATTTCCATAAAGCTGATGTTTCCTTTGTTATTACAGTTATTACTGCTGCTTATTAGTTTAAAAAAAAAAGAAAAAAAGAAAAAAGAGAACACGAACTGCACATTGTCTCCTGTTTCTTAGCTGAGGCCCATCTTTAACATTAACTTTGTAGAATGACAGTACCGGAGAGGCATAAAGTAAAAATAAGCAAGGTCTATTCAGTTTTTTAGAAGTAATGCACAAATAATCTCT
>NW_007750216.1:0-403 GCF_000696425.1 Galeopterus variegatus | reverse complement strand
TAGGATGTGGGTTCTATGATTTTCATAAGATATCCCAAGATGAAGAGTGTAGTCTGGACAAGTTCAATTAGACCAATGTTAACAAAAACATTCCTAATGTCTGTGCTTATCTTCTCACCAACACATGCCAGCTCTGTCCTCTCTTTGTTTTTCTCTGAGTCTCATGTTATTCCTTTCTCAGATTTGCTGCTATATGTAAGTCTGATCTCAGTGAGTCCAGGCCTTAGATTTTATTTCAAATCCTAGACTTGAGCCTTCCACCTCTATTTACTATTGTATCTGAGGTATCCCAGACATTGATATTTGCTCTACTACTTCAGTGTGGGCTCAGAAAATTGTGAGAGACCCTAATGAGAGACCTGGTGTGAAATAGAATGAGGTATGTTTTTCAATACTGAAAAAA
>NW_007750215.1:8121-10217 GCF_000696425.1 Galeopterus variegatus | reverse complement strand
ATAAAAAAGAAACTTCTCACTTGGCATGACATTTAGGTTATCCTCTCTTCCACTCTAAGCCCGGAGGATTAGGAGGAAGTCCGGACTACAGCACACGCCCACGCAGACACCATGCACACTCGGGACTCAACTCAGTATTCTCTGGGTCCCACGGCCACCCCATGTGCTGACCCAAATTGGGATTATCAACTAGATCCCCAGACAGAAGAAAGAGAGGTCACATGCTCATAAAAGGGATGGAAAAGGCTTCTTTAAAATAAGCCAATTATAACAAAATCAAGGAAGTTACTCAGGAATCTCAGGAAAACCCTGCATTTTTACATCTCACCTGACTGAGGCTGTAATATGATATACAACCTTAACCCCAAGAAAGAGAGGAGGAATCTAAAACCCCAAAGTGAAACCATGACCAAATCAAATACCAGTTACTGGCTACTGCTATCCAGGAAAATCAGAAACTGTGAACACCTCAAGGCAAGACTCAAGGTAAGCCTCCCATTGCTCCCCAAGTAACTGCTTCACCAGGCAAGTATCTGTCCAAACCCGAGGCCCCTGCCAGAGCCGTCCCCTGTGTGGTGAGAAGGGGCATTGGAGAGTTGATTGTGGTAAAAGGGTCCCTGGACCCACTCCAGTCCCACCAAAAACCCCTACTGAGTCTGGTTTGGAGCTATCTTGTTATGGAACGGATTTGGCAAGAAAGTGGCAAACACTCAGAGAGTTGGAGTCAGAAGTTTATAATGCTACTGGGCCCTCAGATGAGCTCCTGCTGTGAAAATCTGGGGCCCTGACCCAAGTCTCACAAGGCTTTTTATAGGCGGGTTGGGCAGGCTCTTTATTTATTTATTTATTTTTTTCCCCTTTTTTGTCTTTTTTCGTGTCCGGCAACGGGATCACAACCCTCGGCGCTGTGCCCACACCTCGCTCAGCCAGTGAGTGGGAACCGGTCTGTATGTGGGATCCGAACCCTCGGCGGGAGCGCTACCGTGCTCCCAAGCGGCGCACTGCAGCAGTGCGCCACCGGCCGGCCCAGGGCAGGCTCTTTAAATTTCAGTTTCTAAGCACATCTTAAGCAGGCAGTTGCTGGTTTCAGTTTCTCCGAATTCACATGACTTGAGCGGTATGTAAGCAGGATTACAGAAGCTGATTATTAACTGGGCTGACTTCTGGGGGCCCTGTAGATTAGCCACAGAGGTGGTGCAGAAGCACAAAATAATTTTTTTAATCTGAGATTTTTCCAACAATCTGATCTGCTGGGACAAGCTACTGAAGACTGCCACTGACAGGGCCCAGGGCTTACAAACCCTGCTGCCATGCCTATCACCACTTATGAACCCAGGTAACAGTGACAGTAACAGGTAAGCTCATTTCTTTCTTACTAGATATGGAGACCACACGCTTCGTGCTTCCAGAATATTCAGGCCAACTTTTTGATTCCTCCATTTTTGTTGTAGGAGTGGGAGGAATTCCATCCAAACCAAAGGTCACCTTCCCTATACCTTGTATTCTTTTTGCAGTACCTTTCATGCACCGGTTTATGGCCATTCCACACTGCCCCACTCCTATTTTGGAAAGGGACATCCTCACCAAATTCCAGGCATCCTAATGCTTTACTTCAAACGAGTCTGAACCTCTTCTACTCTACGTCACTCAGACTTGCTTCTCCCCTTTAACCCCCTACTCCCTGATAGAGTTGACCCCAGTGGCTGAGATACCACTACTCCTTCTATCACTAAACACCAGCCCCCCGCCCCCCCCACACACTACAAATACAAGTTAAAAAACTTTGCATGTTCCCCCACCAAGCCCAGTATCTAGTCAGTAAAGAGGGACTCCAGGGACTTAAGCCAGTTNTCATGGACCACCACCTTCCCTTTCACCCAAAACCCCAAAACATCCAAACAACCCCTATGTCCCTTCCCCTATTCTTCTTTGGGAGGTGGCAGGAGGTGAGGGCATTGTTAGGATAAATATTCCCTTTGATATGGCTCAAATAGAGAAGCAATTAGGATCATATACTACAGATCCTTCTCAATATATAAAAAAGAAACTTCTCACTTGGCATGACATTTAGGTTATCCTCTCTTCCACTCTAAGCC
>NW_007750215.1:5689-7319 GCF_000696425.1 Galeopterus variegatus | reverse complement strand
CTTCCCTATACCTTGTATTCTTTTTGCAGTACCTTTCATGCACCGGTTTATGGCCATTCCATACTGCCCCACTCCTATTTTGGAAAGGGACATCCTCACCAAATTCCAGGCATCCTTATGCTTTACTTCAAACCAGTCTGAACCTCTTCTACTCTTACGTCACTCAGACTTGCTTCTCCCCTTTAACCCCCTACTCCCTGATAGAGTTGACCCCAGTGGCTGAGATACCACTACTCCTTCTATCACTAAACACCAGCCCCCCCGTCCCCCCACACACTACAAACACAAGTTAAAAAACTTTGCAAGTTCCCCCACCAAGCCCAGTATCTAGTCAGTAAAGAGGGACTCCAGGGACTTAAGCCAGTTATTGAACAACCACTCCAGGCCAGTCTATTAAAAGGAACCCATCTTCCCAAAATCTGTTACCCCCTTCTGGTAGCAGAGTAACTGACACCAGCCCACCCCTTGGTCACTTTGAGCTCATGTATGGAAGACCTTTTCTGTTGGGTAACTTCCCCTATAATCCTCACCCCTTGGAAGACTATTTACCTTCCCTAAACCACACCCAGCTACTTCTGCACAAATACACTAATCCCATCTACCAAAACCCTATTCCAATCCCTTTTCCCCTCTTCACCTTCAGTGGGGGGACTCTGTTCTCCTAAAAGACTCAAATCCAAAATCTCTTCAACCTAAGTGGACAAGCCCACATCAGGTACTTCTAACCACACCAAACATGGCAAAATTATTGGGCATAAGTGCTTGGGTTCATTTTTCCAGGTTAAAGAAGGTGCCAGACTTCAATTCAAAACTCTCAGGACATCCTGAGAAATATTGTTCTTGGCTTCTCATTCCCACCTCTATCAGGCTGACAAGGATATCTGAGGAACCCATGGAGGAGTCAGAATCCTGACCACAGAGGCCTGACTACTCCAGCCAACATATACCCAACCATGGGCCGTCCCTGGCTGATGTCTATGTCAGCTGCAGGGGTTTCTATGATCTAATTCTCTCTCTCCTTACAATCACACCCGAAGTCCTAGCCTTCACGGATCCACTTCTATCTTTTCTTTTTGACTGCTGTCTACAAGGAGATGTCAGGGACTTCTCATCCACTAAATAACCCAATGGCTGGAAGTGGAAGATTAAACATCCCATGTTCTTTTTCAGTCAGTAAAAGGCCAGAAACCTAAAAACTCCACCAACTGGGTGGTCTAAGGGCTCATGACTATTTCCCATTTTGCTCTCCATCCTAATTCCCCTTGTAATAATCTTCCTTCTGCTGTCCGTAGGACCTAAACTTCTACAAAACTTCTCCCAGTTCCTCTGCACCACCACCCAGACAATGACTCATGAGCAGGTAACTGAAATTCTGATGATAAGAGACACCCATTATCATCTCCTCCAGCCTCAAGGACCGTGACAAGGAAACCCCCAGATCATTAGCCCCTCGTCACCCCTTTTGTCACCACAAAGAAGTTATAGAAGATGGACCTTCATCCATATACCCTTTCTGGGGGTCTCCCTAATAACAATCACTCACATCCTCTCCTTTTTTTTTTGTTAACCAAACACAAAAGGGAGGGATGTCAGGCCTTGTGGCCAGCATCAGCACAGCCATGTTAATCAG
>NW_007750215.1:1241-5375 GCF_000696425.1 Galeopterus variegatus | reverse complement strand
CCATATACCCTTTCTGGGGGTCTCCCTAATAACAATCACTCACATCCTCTCCTTTTTTTTTTTGTTAACCAAACACAAAAGGGAGGGATGTCAGGCCTTGTGGCCAGCATCAGCACAGCCATGTTAATCAATGTTCCACCCTCTTCCCCCTTGCTTTTTGAGAAAAACTGGAATTCGTGCAAAACAGATTCTTATGAAAAAAAGTCCACCCCATGCCCTTCCTCTAATTCAGACCTTATAAAACCTTTTTAGTCTGTGCAGTGGTGGGGGCTGGGGGAGAATGATCTGATTTAGTCTCCCCTCCACATTGGTGGGATAAAGCTGCTTGGCTGAAATGGCACCTGGCTCAGGTATCTCTCTTCTATTCTTTCTCACCACATCTAACACTTTCCTTGACCTAACCTGTTTTTTTTTGTTTGTTTGTTTGTTTAAATAAATAAATATAATCTGAATTAAAAATAGTCTGCTTTCCTTACAGTGAAAATTCAGTATTTAAAGGTGGAAAGAGAATGGATTGAAATGCAATAACCTTTCAGATCATCACCAGGAGTTTAAGAAAGCCCAAGGAACAGCACGGAGAATAGAATGTTTCTGCAGAAAGAAAGAGAGAGAATGCCCGTGCCCCATGACGGCCTTTGGTCATTGGGATTTGCTGAGTCAGTCAATGAATAAATATTCAGTGAGCATCCAGCATGTGCCAGGATTGGGCTGTGTAGAGCATGATTGTGAACAGACAGACAGGAGCCTCCTTCTTTACTCTCATGAAGCTCCCAGCCTGAATGGGTGTGGGGGTAAGAGGGAGGCAAGTGAGACCTAGTAAGTTAAGGAACTTCGGAGCAGAAAATCCTTCCTACAGGAATAACTTCTGAGCCAAAATGTCAGTGAAATCCTTGAGAGTCTTCCATGCAACAAGGCTTTTAACATGTGACATAATTTACTACAACAAGTGATCAGTATTTATATCTACAACTTATGGATAAAGAGAGAGGAAGCGGTTTTCTCGCCTCGTGGCTGGTAAATGGCAGAACCTGGGTTCTTCGCTGCTTGTGCACTTCCAACCCTATCACTTGGCTTCTCAAGAGTGCTCGTCCTCAGTGAGACAAGATCATCCCTGAATTAAACCTCCATCTTGGAGGAATGGGCAGACCGCAAGCTGGGGAAAAGCTTTCTCTACTGCCCACATCTGGGAACTGTGAGGCTGAGGCCGTTCTCATTTTGGAGATCCAGTTTTGTCTTTGCACTTAGAAGCTGGAGAGCAGAGAAAACTGCTTATTCTCTGAGCTCGTTCTCTGAAGGAATCTGACAACTTGTTTCATCTTCTGGAGGCATCCGACACTCCACCTCTTAACCCCCTCCCCCTCTGTTCAGGGGCTGTTTGAGTTACATCCTCATTTTGGTGTTTAAATGCTTGAGCCTGATGGGAGGGGGCACCTGACTCTGGGAAGTGGAATGGAACCCAGCTGGAAATTATTGGGAGTGCTTCACATTTTTAAGAGCACTTCAATCTTTCAAATTGGACTTCAAATTTAGAAGACGGCAGGTCCCTTCAGCAAGTGAATCACTTCCATAATCTTAAGTCATGCCCTCCATTGGGAGCTCAGCCTCCCATTGCTTCTAAGTCAAAGTGCTTATTTAAGCAGCTGGAATGGCTACAACAGCATCGAATGTGGGGGCTCCTGGAAGACACTTGCCACAGCAGTTTCTTGAGGCCCCAGGCTGCCAGTGGAAGAGAGGAATGCATTCACTCATTCAGTCATTCATTCAATCAACAAAAATTTGTTGAGTGACTACCGGGCCCCAGGCTGCCAGTGGAAGAGAGGAATGCATTCACTCATTCAGTCATTCATTCAATCAAAAATTTATTGAGTGACTACCACATGTGACAGCTCCAGTGTGAGCATGGGGAAGATACAACAGTGAACAAGACCCTCCAGTGCCTACCTGCCTCCTAGAGTATATACAAAGGGCAAGGCTCTTTCCTAAATGTGGCTGCTTTGTTAGTCAGGAAAACCAGGCATTGGAATAATTTGGGGTCAAAAGAGCCTTCCTTCTAGGCCACACTCAGTTTTATTTGTGTGTGTCTCTCCTAAGGGCACTTTTGTTGTTAGGTTAATGCTCAGGGTTTGACTCCAGGATGGTGCATCTGTTCAAAGAGCACTGCAGGCCGGTGCAGAAGGGCAGACAGGGTGTGGGAGGAAGAGAGGGAGCTGTAGAGGAATGTGGGGGCAGAGGGAGAGCAGGAGGATATATGAGTCGGTAGAAACCTTGTGAGTCTAAATTGCCAGAAGACCCTGCAGCTTCATTAGGATCTACTCAAATTCAGTAAGAAACTGTCTGTGAGAACTGACTGCAGGGATTTCAGTGTTATATACCAGATTCCCAACACATCTCTTAGATCCATGCAGGGATGGCTGTAATCACCCGTATGTGATAGGAGTTATACATGAAGTTTTTGCTACCCACCCACATCTGAAATGCCAGAGATTCAGCTCAGTCCAATAAACCCTTATCTCCTTCTCTCCTCAGGGTCCTGTGCCAAACATTGGCAGGAGGGGAGATTTATCAGGATTTCAGTGTAAACTCAGGGATGAACTTTCTCTTTAGACCTCTATTTTCAAAGCATAGTTAATTCTGCTTTATATCTTGCTTTCTGGAGGATATGCAAATGGGTGTTGACTGATCTCAACTCTTCACTGTGATATTCAAACATACTTGGGGAAATTAAAACAGTAATTCCATTCATTAATGACCACTTAAGGATTTCTAATCAAGGTGCAACCTGCTGTGTAAATCAGCAAAGGCAGGCTTGTTTGAAGTGTAAATAGGGAATAATCCATGAGATTATTTGCTAATTGTACTTGTGACCCTAGAAGACCTTGCTGAATTCGACATAGGAGATGCATTAGCTTCTCAGTCATTTGATTAGTTTTAGCACAGTAATGGATAGCTCAGATACTCTCTTTAAAGCCGTGCTTTGGCTTACTTGTATCTGCTCCCTGTAAGTATCCCTCTGTATCATTGGTCTTTTACTGATTATCCAGGGTTGTGTACAAATCATAATGTATCAGTGTCTAGTCTTCCTGCTCGACTCAGCTAGACAGAAGCTCAATGAGGGAAGGAACTGTTCATGTTATGTTCACAGTTCCCTCCCCAATGACAGGAACAGTTGTTTAAGAAGTATTTGTGGAATGAATGTCATCAATTCCAAGGATATTGGCTGTTCCCCTATGTGACACAGAAGGCTCTGTTTTATCATTATGAATAGAAGCACCAGCGAGCAGCACGGAAAGGATGAGGGTCCTTCTTGGCTCTGAACTCACACCAGCAACCCCTACACAAACAAACAGACACATGTATGGACATGTGCACACACGTGCATGCCCACACGCATATGCACACTCCTCCTGCCTCCCAGAACAAGGAAAGGTTTTGTTAACTAAGAGCAAAAGAGACATATCCTGGTGGCCAGATTTATACTACCTGTTGTCAAACTCGTTACTAAAATCTTTTCCATTAAAATAAAATGTGTGAACTGTAAGTTCCAATGATGTGGCAGTTTAATAAAAAGTTTTAATGAAAATCACTCTGCTGTAACAGAGATTTTAGAATCAAGAAGCACATGCTTCACCCTCATACGCCTCGTGTTGCCATTTACTTCTTAAGCAGTGCTGGCTGGCTATTTACCCTCTCTGGGTTTTATTTTCCTCATTTGTCAAATGGAACCAATAATGAACAAACCAATATTATCTTGTTGATAAAATTACTTAATACAAGGTAGAATAATGAAGTATTATTTGTACCTATTAAACACAGCAGACTTATTTCTTCTTAAAGATAAAATCCAGTGCTGGCCAGGATACAAGGAAATAAATATACACATACTCTGTTGGTGGTATAAATTGGTAAACCTTTCTGAAGGGCAATTTGGTAATGGGTATCAAGAATATGAATGTGTTTATACCCTTGACCTAGTGATTGTTCTTCCAGGATTTGATTCTAAACAGTTAATCAAAGATGTGACAAAACTGATGAACAGCCTTGTTTTTAAAGTGCTGTTCACAATTACATAAATTACTCAATGTTTGACAATAAGGAAGTACTTAAATAAACCTAGGTACATTCATACAGTAAAAG
>NW_007750215.1:0-508 GCF_000696425.1 Galeopterus variegatus | reverse complement strand
GTGATTGTTCTTCCAGGATTTGATTCTAAACAGTTAATCAAAGATGTGACAAAACTGATGAGCAGCCTTGTTTTTAAAGTGCTGTTCACAATTACATAAAATTGAAAGAACTCAATGTTTGACAATAAGGAAGTACTTAAATAAACCTAGGTACATTCATACAGTAAAAGGGCATACAACTCTTAATAATGGTTTAAAATATATTATTAACAGGGTTGTACATAGTTTATAACTATGCCTACATCAACACTTATAAGTTCTATTTTATAAAATATATTATCTATACATCATGTATTTAAATATATATTGTGAGGGAGAGAGATGGACAGAGAGACACAGACAGAGAAGAAAACACATATTTGGACAGCGTAGCATAATCTCACTTTTGTATAGGCATGTGCGTATACTTACATGGATAAGAAAAAGTCTAAAAGTATATGGAGCAATATTTTAACAGTAGCTATTTTTTTGGCAATGAAATCATATATTATTTGGATTTTCTTCTTTG
>NW_007750214.1:9496-11109 GCF_000696425.1 Galeopterus variegatus | reverse complement strand
ATAAAGGCATATTTTTCTATAATACAGTAGATTCTCAGAGTAACTTATATGTATCTTCAAGTATCCATAGGAAAGTAGTCCCTCAATAATTAATTAGTGAAGAGAAGAGATAAAATATGCTCCAAGTTACTAACATTTTTTTTCAACTATATTGAATAACATACAGTCCAGAGAATGTTTGTTTGATATATGTTTTAGATGTCTAATGACAAAATATCATTAAATGTTTTGGAAACCCCTTTTAGTTGACTAAAAATGATAGTGGGATAATTTAAGCAGGTAATTACCTATATAAATCGTTTCTTGAAAAATACCTCACTGTAAAGATATACTTCATATAAAAGGGAAGCCAAATGTTAATTTTATAGACCTTTATTGAAATGAAAACTAACTGCTAAATTCCCTATAATATTATTTATGACAATTGTAGACCTAAATATTTTATGTGAATTTGGGCTCTGAAACACTGCGAAATCTCACAGGAAATTCGTATTTGTTATTTTACACTCAAACTCCTTAGATCTAAAGTTCCCACTTAAGAAAATATGAATTTAATTATTTAATATCGTGCTTCTTTTTTAAAGTGTAATATTCTCTCTAAGACACAAGTATTACCTGTGAGATCTTAAGTGACTTGTTCAAGGTCACACAGCTAGTACATCATCAAAACAAAGACAGGCACACAAGTATCTACCCAGTGTCCATGTTATGAATCACTGAGCTGTGCTACCTCTGATGCATGAGTGTAAGAAATAAGGTTCAAAGTTTCAGCATGCATAACTAGAACTCATTATCAAAGTATAGTTTGGTAATGGATGTGTTATGGAATGACTTGGCTAGGAAAACTTCAGACACTCAGAGAGTTGGAGAGTCAGGAAGTTTATTATGCTNACATGTCGGGTGACATCCAACCTCATATTTGTATTGAGAAATGAACATTATGGGCCTGGAATGGTATTAGAAGAAGATGTTAGAACTCATATATTGTAAAAGGTTAAAACGAATCTACCTTTTGGGTTTTCTTTTAAAAATACAGCTAATTTTGACATGGTCCTTCTGAGAAAGTTGCTGGGAATGTGGGTAGAGAATAAATATTGCTAGAGCAGAGGAAACTGGCTCCCATCTAGTGGATGCAGCAGTTTATTTATTAACTAATGAAACTGGTTAATAACTAGTCACATCGGGACTGCTAATATGTTTATATAATCATATGGAAGATGTGTTCACTCATTAATCAGCCTGAAAATGTCATTTTCGTTTTGTTTTTTATGGTGAGGAAAATATGTGAGTTCCCTTTGTATTTGTCTGCATTTTGTTGGTGGTCGTGGTGTTGTTTTTGTTTGTTTGTTTGTTTGTTTTAAATCCAAAGAACAGGTCTTTCGTCCTTTGGTGTTTAAAGCCTCTTTCTTCTATCAGTCCATGACTTATTTTTTCCATACTACAGATCTTTTTCTTTTTCTGTAAAGTTTGTTCCAGGTTTGGGGTTTTTGTTTGTTTGTTTGTTTGTTTGTTTTTATGTTTCACTCATTCTTTATTCCTTCAACCCTCTCAATGATCCTCAGCTGTTCTCAAAGGTAAATCATCTGAAATCGAAAACATTTAGGCAGCAGAGA
>NW_007750214.1:0-5228 GCF_000696425.1 Galeopterus variegatus | reverse complement strand
GAGCGCTGCCGCGCTTCCCAAGCGGCGCACTGTAGCAGTGCGCCACCGGGCCGGCCCCAAGAGGCTTTTTTTGTATAAAGAGAGGAGGGTAGGAAGTTATTCATCTTGTTTTCTATTTTTAATATGTATGATTTATTTACATGGTTGTCTGTTTCTTTAAAGACAAAACATAATAAAAATTTTCAAAATGAAAATGTTCTCAAAAATGAACCAGCCATATTTTTAAGCAAAGTTGATAAAAAATTAACATAGAGAACTTAATCTTATGGTTTGTAATTAGAAATCCAACATTATGAGTAGTAGGTTTCATCAATAAATTTAGGCTTTTGATCAGGTGTGACCCTACAACTCTAACCTATATAATGGGACTCTCCTTCCTCAGAGGGAAACTTTGTTTCCATTGAGATGTACGGTGGGCTTTGCACACTTTGCATCAAGGTTTTCTCAGTCGTGGAAGCTCTGAGGATACTGATCATATAGGATAGTATCATGTAGCCTTTATGTTTGTCAAAGCAAGTTTATTAAGCAACTATTTTGAAATATGTTAATAAAGATAAAATTTTGAAAACAAGTAGTGATTTAGAGATATACAGTACATTATAGATATTAAGAGCTGACGCTGGTACTTCCTTTGACAGGTATTCTTCTAAATATAGGCTTTACATATATGAACTCGCTTAATCCTTTTAGTAACCTTATGAGATAATGTATTAGTTCTGTTGCTGATGTAACAAATTACCATAATTTTAGTGGCCTAAAACAACACAAATTTATTCAATAGTTCTGGAGGTCAGAAGTCTGAATTTATCTGTATGGGGCTAACATCAAGGTGTTGGCAAGGCTGGTTCCTTTCTGGAGGCTCCAGAAGAAAAACTGCTCCATGCCTCTTCTGGTTTCCAGAGGCTGGCGACATTCCTTAGCTTCTGGCCACACCACTCTAATCTCTCCCTCTGCTGTCACATCACCTTCTTCCTCTGTAGTCAAAGTTCCCTCTGATGCTTTTTATATGGACACTTGTGATTGCATTGGACCCACCCAAGTAATCCAGTATAACCTGCCATTTCGTGATTACAGATGAAACATGCTAAACATTCACGTCTTCCTCTGTAGTCAAAGTTCCCTCTGATGCTTTTTATATGGACACTTGTGATTGCATTGGGCCTACCCAAGTAATCCAGTATAACCTGCCATTTCGTGATTACAGATGAAACATGCTAAACATTCACGTAAGGTAACATATGAGTATTTACAGATTCTAGGGATTTAGGATGCCAGCACCTTTCAGGGCCATTATTCTGTCTACCACAGATTATTATCTTCATTTCATAAATGAGAAAACTGAAGTTTAGAGAGAGATCAAGTAACTTGTCTAAGATTGTACAGCTAGTGAGCACTGTAGCCTGAAATCAGATACAATGAGTCTTATGTTCTTGACCAAACTGTCATTTGCCTCTATGCTAATTGAAGGAGAGTGAAAGCCCCAAATCTGAAAGATTGGCTGATCCATTGTAATCCTCATTCCAGACAGGATTCTATGTCATAATACTGGGGGCTTACTGAGAGTGGATGACTTAGCTGCTTTTGCCCTTGGCCCTCATTATGTGTAGCCAATAGTGTGTATGTCAATTGTCCCCAAACTCCCTTGGTGACACAAATATCTTTTTGGTTCAGGTGGCCTTGATTATATGGAGCAACCAAGCCAGATTTCCTGTGATGCCCTTACTGCTGAGAGTTTATTTTTGTGTTCCTCTAATAGCAGAGCTACATGTTGCCTGTTCTCCGTGGTGGCATTTCTCAGTCTTTTGTGTTTTCTGAAATCACCGGGGGAATTTCACATAAAAGTGACTACCTGGATCCACAGCAGACCTATTCAATCAGAATCTCCCAATGTGGGGCCCACACAGGGGTGTTTCAACATGTTTCTCTGATTATTTGATGCATACCAAATTTTGAAGGTTACCCTAAGGTTGTTTTAATTCATAATCTAAAGCAGTTGTTCACAATTTTGTTCCCCAAGAAACATTTGCCAAGAATTTTTGGAGACAATTTCTGCTGTCACATATGAAGAGGTGCATCTAGTGGGCAGAGACTAAGAGTCTTGCTAAACATTCTCCAATGTACTGAACATCCCCAGAAAACAATAGTTATCCTGCCCAAAAGGAACCCTCTACAAAGACGTGAAGAGATGAGATACCTTATTCTTTAACTTAAATCTAGTCTCTGTGTAAATGAATTTTAACATGTCAATAGCTACATTTAGCTTTGACTCTGAAGTAAAAAAGAAAAGGGGAAAAAGCAAGGTAAAAATTGAAAAAGTTCCTACACATATAGGGCTGGGAGATATGAAGCTTCCATGTTAATATTTTAATCATGTTTTATAAAAAATTACCCTTTCTTCTACTGTCCCCCCAAAAGGAATCTAGGAAATAGTTGAGCAAACTACTTTTCTAATTGTGGTTCGCTGCCATTGTATGAATAGACTCAGGTTTCCAACATGATAAGCAACAGGTTGGGGGTGAGCATTTACAAACTCTGATAGCCATTGCTTATTGTCTGAATATCTAAGCTTGATTTTCATTCTTGGATCTATCCATACAAGCCGTGTGTCCACAGACGAGTTAATTAACCTCTGCAATTTCCATTCCCTGATTTATAAAATGAGTGCCAATTTTATGAACTCAAATATCACATGGATTGTTGTATGAGGGTACTTCAAAAAATTCATAAAAAAATAGAATTAAAAGATAATACAAATCTTTCTACGGACTTTTTGAATTACCCTCATATCTCTAAATGACAAAAGAGATTATATGTATAGAACTTCATCTATTCTATGGAAGTCTCTTTATCGAGAACTTACTAATGCATCTGGCACTATGTTTAGTATATCATAAACATTCTCCCCCTCACTTTTTTAATTTTCAAAACAAACCTAAAAAGAAGACAATATAGTTTTTATTCTGAAAAGGTCTACATATGCCTTGTAAGAGGTGGGAAGATATAAACTGAAGTAGTGAGAAATATAAATCTATGCTGCTGACTCTCCGGTGGCAGAAGAACAGAAGACATTGTGATTTTATATCTTTTGCCAGTTATCTTATACTGTTGAAAAGTGAGGTCTTCAAAAATGATTACTATTATTTTGAACAGCCAAGAGATTAACGAATCTAGACATATAGAGAGAGCAAATCCACTAAGTAAATCATGCAACCAAAATTCCTGTGTTGATTTATGGCTACTGTTGAAAAGTGAGGTCTTCAAAAATGATTACTATTATTTTGAACAGCCAAGAGATTAAAGAATCTAGACATATAGAGAGAGCAAATCCACTAAGTAAATCATGCAACCAAAATTCCTGTGTTGATTTATGGCGTTCTGGACTTTGGAAATGCAACAACAGAGCAGAAAAAGCCCATGCTTTATGAGGGCAAATATTCTGGTGGCAAGAGACACAGATTTCCATGGAACAGAAGATAGAAATCACCTCAGCTTGGGAAAGGCCTTGGACTCCACACCAAATGTGGCTTAGGTTGATTGAGTACATTTCTTCTAAGCTGCAAAGGTCTGGATTGCATGAACAAATTTGGGTTGGGTTTGGGTTACCCATATATTGTGGATGAGGGAATTGAGGTCTGGTGGTGGTGGATTAAAAAATGAATTATTAAATGTTAGATTGAAGAATAAAATTCAATTTTATCTGATACCAAATGAGGATCCTAATCACCTGTCTGTATTATATTCGGTTGTGATATGGACTATAGTGGAAATTAAATTGATTGCTTCAGTGTTATTTTGTGTATTAAAACATGGACTGTGCTTAAAAAATCTTAGTGTAGCCTATAATTTGAAAGGCCGTATTAATTGAATAGTATTATGAACGTGTTTTATTTTGGGTTCCACTTACTGCCCAGAAGAAGGCCCTCACCAGATGCACCTCCTGGACAGTGGACTTCTCAGCATCCAAAACTGTAAGAAATAAATTTTGTTTCTTTATAAATTACCCAGTTTCAGGCATTCTGTTTTAAGCAACAGAAAGTAGACTAATATACTATGCTAACTATCAGGGTTTTTTGTTTTTAAAATTAGGTAGCAGGTGCAATTCATCCTTTGCAAAAGGATGCCACAGGCAAAAGCTGTTAAAAATCTCTGCAACTCTGAACATGCTGCCCCTGTTTGCAAGATAGACAATTAAAAGGCAATTTGCTACATGTAGGTTGAATTGTAACACACATAATATTTACAAATATGAGCAATTAAATTGAAAACTGCATTTCAGTTATAGTACTTTGCCATATGACATTCAATCTATAAATATAAAACTTAAATTATATTTAAAGTGCAACCAAATTTTTAGGGTGAAAGGGCAATTCCCTGGAATGTCATCTGGAAGCGAAATTTAATAGAGTGAATGGAAAAACAGACTTGGGGAAAATTGTTTCTTAAGGAAAACACTTTGCAATTTAAAATGGGAATTGTATTTACAGTTTGCAGTGTGTACTTCAGTAGATTTCAAATACTCTCAGCATAAACATACACAGAAGTCATGTTGTTTTAAACAACAGGGTGGGAAGAATAAACTGCAATAAATATTATAAGAAATTCTTAAATATATAATGTCACTAATAAATTGTCTTAAGTGTGGAATATACTCCGTAAAATAAAGACTTTTTTTTTCCCATAAGGGTCACTATTACTAAGTAATTATGATGTGTTCAACAAGTAAAATATCCATTGAGGAGAAGAAATAATTCTTATGAAAAACTTTGTCCCATTTTCTCCACCCCACTCCCCAATCAAATTAGTATCGGTTTCAAGTGCTTTTTGTTTAAGCTTTTATTTTCATTTCAAAATACAAAATTATCCTCTTTGTTAAGATGGTTGTTTGTATTATCAAGACTGTTTTTATTGCTCTTGACAGAAGGAGAGTTGACAAAGAGTACAGAAAAGTGGTAGAACGTACCGAGGTGTGTGTAAGCAATCTGGTCACTTAACCTCCCTAAGGATTTCTCCCTAAATAGGACCTTATTTTGACATTTGACTCTCAATTATTTTATTTTTAGGCATAACATTGGTTGTTATTTTTTTTTCAATGAAGTAATAATAGCAAATTACTCTTATGACTCCCATTTTTAATACTTTTAGGCTGAAAGAAAACATGGGTACCTGCAATACCTAACTGTGTACTATGCTAGTCCCACTGTACTGTGGAATTGGATAATTCATTTGAT
>NW_007750213.1:9493-10219 GCF_000696425.1 Galeopterus variegatus | reverse complement strand
CCAGGCTGGGCTGCGACCACCCAGCAGCGCCGAGCCAAGCCCCAGGAGCCTGCAGCTCAGGTCCGGGCGCACCGCACACCCGCCTTAGAGAAAGCCGGTGCTTTGGCGGCAAAGCCCTGGAAGGCGGGGCGAGGGTCGGCCTCACCTGGTCTGCGCACGGTCCAGGCGCCTTCGATGGGGACGGTCTTCGTGGTTCCTTTACTGTCACCACAGCAGTCAGTCCCCAGTGACGCTCTACAGCTTTTATAACTCAATGCAGCCGTGGGGATTTGTTTTCCTGCCCGGGGTCATTGCACTTCAGGAATGATGTACAAGTAAAGGCAATGTTCATACAGCTTTAAAGATGGACAAGCGAGACGTCTCACACACCTTACAATTAAGAACAGAGAACACGCAACTCACTTGGATAAACCCGCATCCAAACCTAAAAATTTAGGTTTGTCAATGAATGCATTCAACAACGCTCTTCCAACTACTTTCTGTTACACATCAAAATCCGTTAAGGCGAACCAGGGGAGACGAGGGGAGAGAGATTCAAATGTTTTGTGCAACAGTTTATTACTTCTACTTATTTTTATTGTTAAATATATCGTACATGCAAGAATGTATTACGTTTTTGTTTGTTTAAAAAAATAAAACTCCATTTTGCCAGAACTCAAATTACAAAATAGCCCATTTCCTGGTGCCTGCAAGACCTCCCCTTAGTCCCTCCCAGTCCCTCCCTCT
>NW_007750213.1:6370-7713 GCF_000696425.1 Galeopterus variegatus | reverse complement strand
GGAATTCATTTCTGGGTATGGTGTAAGGTAGGGATTCCATTTCACTTGGATAACCAGGTGTCCTAGAACAGCGTAATAAAGAGTTGATGCTCAGCCCATTAATCTGTAATGCCTGCTGTGCCATACATCAGTTTTCCACATAGGCACGGCTCTGTTCTTGTCTGCTACTCTCTATGTCTATCGATATACGAAGACCCTACTGTTTTAGTTACTAGAGAGACAATAAGTCTCGATGTCTGATAGGGCAAGTTTTCTCCTTTCCTTTTCCTTCTCCTTCAGGAATGTCTTCACTATTTTTGGCTCTTTGCTCATCCACATAAATTTTAGAATCATTGTCAATTTGCATAAAAAAGCTGTATTAGGATTTTCGTTGAAATGCATTGTATCCATAGATGAATTTGGGAGGATTGTCATCTTTCTAATAGTATCTTTCTATCCAGGAGCATAGTGTGCTCATTTATTTATGCCTTTTAAAACTTCTTTCAATAAAATTTTATAGTTTCTCCATGTGGGCTTTGTACATCTTTTATTAGATCTATTTCTAGATGTTTCATATATTTGCTATCCAAAATGATATCTTTTTAAAGTAACATTTTCTAATTGATTTTAGCTGTTCATAGAAATACATATAATTTTTGCGTATTAATGATTTTATCCAGAACTCTTGTTAAATTCTTTTAACAATTTGCATAATTCCACAGATTACTTTGTATTTTCTATATAGGCAACTATATCATCAGCAAGTAAGGCCAGCTTTGTTTCCTTCTTTCTGATTCTTACATATTTATTTATCTGTTTTTCTTTCACTGGCTAGGAGCTGCAAAACTGATGATTTCCAGAAATGATTTCTGTAAATTATGACAGTAGATATTTTGTCTTGCTTCTGATTTTAAAGAGAATGCTTTCAACATTTCAACATTAATTATGATGTTTGCTGCAGGTCCTTGTAGAAGCCCTTTCTTAAAGTTACGGACATTTTCTTCTTTTCCTGGTTTGCAAAAGTTTTTTTTTTTTAATCACTAATATAATAACAGCAAACGTTATTCACATACAAGGATTGTTCTAATACTTTACATATATAAATTATTTTAATCCTCACAACACACCTATGAAGTAGGTACTATTATTATCTTCATCTTTACAGATAAGGAAACTGAAGTCCTGAGAGATAAATATTAAATATCTTGCAGAGGACATGAACACCTGAAAATTTGTTCCAGGAATGTTTCCTTTTGCATTAGACCAAAGAGCTGTGGCAGCTACGTAGTTCGTCCTGAGTTGTCCAACAAAACCACTTGCCCACTCTTGAACCCAATCTGTGCTTTCCTTCCTCCTTGGCTTCA
>NW_007750213.1:5853-6347 GCF_000696425.1 Galeopterus variegatus | reverse complement strand
AGAGCGGGCATCACTTGCTACCCTGGATTATGACTCTTGGTGTACAGGTCTTTCCTCCCTACCATTGGTTCCTCGAGGGTTGGATCCATGTCCGAGTCATCTTTGAATCTCCCACAGTGCCTGTGCAAGGCTCATCAAATGAATGAATGTGTCTTGGGCAGCCATCATGGGTTACAGTCTTTTGTCCTTGTACCCCCATCTACCCTTAGAAGTGCAGAATTGGCTCTCCTCTCATCCTTGCTGTATGAGCCTCTACTCAGGGCCAGGCATGCCATGCGCATTGGGTCACCCCCTCTGTGCAAACCCCCTCTTCTTCCCATTTCTGACACTGCAGACTACAGGCCTGAAGCCCTGCTCTTCCTCTACTCCAGGACCCTGCAGCATGGGAAGCACTTATGAGAACAGCCCCATATAGGCTGAGGTTTCCAGCCACGGCCTCTCAGTTTCTAAGAACTTCCTCCTTTTCCTGTGGCCCCAGTTTGGGCCTGCCGTGG
>NW_007750213.1:3420-3827 GCF_000696425.1 Galeopterus variegatus | reverse complement strand
ACAGTCTATGCTGAGTTGTGGTGGCAAAGGCGTGATGTAAAGCCAGAATTTATAATTAAAAAGAAAGCAAAGCATAGAGATTTGGAAAATGTGCAGCCTGTCCATGTGGTAGAGAAGCAGAGAGCGCTTTCAGGAGAACAATTCAATGGTATAGGACTGTTGGGTAAGGGGATTAGTGCAGATGAAAGGGATTGTCAAGAGAAGGGAAAAAAAGACCTTGGAAGCATTTCAGAGATCTTGTGGGCTGCGGCTTCCATTACAGGCCCAGATGCTTAGGGAGGCAGAATGGTCTTAGGGAGACAGAATGGTCTTGGGGAACAGGCCCACGTGTCCTTCACCAGCTCGCTGCCAAGGGCCACCTTGGGATGCTGCTTCCCACACCAGCACCCCAGCTGCTTTGGCTGCTC
>NW_007750213.1:0-382 GCF_000696425.1 Galeopterus variegatus | reverse complement strand
TCCATATCTGGGCATATTTATGAAAGAGCAACGCAGAACAAGCCTCTTCATCCCTTCTTTTCTTCTTGTTGGCTGGCCACTACCAGGATCCAGACCCTTGACCTTGATGCTGACAACACTGTGCTCCAACCAAATGAGCCAACCGGCCAGCCTTAGTCTTTTACCATGAAATGTTGCAAGGCCATGCTGGGAAGCTTTGGTGGGTGGTATGTAAACCCTTAAATCAAGAGCTGCTCACCTACTCCAAATAACTCACTTCACAGTGGGCAAATCAAGACCCCAGGAGGGCCAGTGCGGCCAGCTTACATGACGGAGAGTTCATGGAGAGTCAGGCAGAGAACCCTGGTCTCCTGACCCCTAGCCCAGCTACTCTAGAGGGGGA
>NW_007750212.1:5927-10220 GCF_000696425.1 Galeopterus variegatus | reverse complement strand
CAGGTCTATAAGCTAGGTAACTGGCAAACAGGTCCTTGGAAGCCATAGGTTGGAGAGCATGGCTGCACATGGCAGCCACCGGAGGCACTAGATGTCAGCCAAATTGCAGCGCCACGCATGCACACTAACTCCACCCACACACACAATTTGCTTACAAAGAATGTGCCACACCACCCGCAACCAGACCTAAGGCAAGGGAACCTGATTAAATTATTTTCCTAACAACATACATTTACATATATGTTAGTGTAAATGTAAATATTCGTTTTACACAGAGATCTACATATATGTATTTTTAAATATATCTGTGGTGGTCACATGCCTCAGTCCATTATTAAAAAGCAAATTTAGAGAGCCGCTTGAGACGCGTTAGGGAAGTTGTAGGTCTCCCCTGCCTCCCCCTGCTCTGGTGCAGTGCTTCCCAATCAATTAAGGCCTGTCCCACCTTCAAGTGCAGCACCTCCTTTTTCTCCCCCCAACTTGGTATTAATAGTAATTAGACTTACAGATTACTGAGCACTTGCTATGTGCCAGGCACCCTGCTGATTGTTTAACAGACATTATCTCTTATGATCCTTCCAGCAGTGACAGTCACTACGACTGTCTGCCTTTTACAAGAAGAAACTAAAGTTTAGAGGTGACATACACATCCAAGGACACAAAGATACTAAGGGAAAGGATTAGCATTCAAACCTAAATCTAGTTTTTCCTAACACTCATAAATTAACCATTAAATTTTGTGTCTTCTGTCGTACTTTTTCAGGGTCTTCCTACGTAGGAGTGTGGTCTTAATTCACTGACAAATGTGTACTGGATGTGTCCTCTGTGTCAGGCACTCTTCCAGCAGTGGATGAAAACTCTCTGTGTTCATGGAGCTCACACTCTAGTGGGGAAGACAATAAACGATTAAAAAGACGAGTAATCTGACACATTCGTTTTTATTTCACAGAGGATTATAGAGGAATCTATTTCAGAATGGGGATACTCGCCTTTTCATATCGACCCCTAAAAGTCGCACGCCTGATTACAGAGACGGCTGGTAAGGGAGGGTGGGGTCAGGTGAGGGATGTAAGGCAAATTGACAGGTAGGCTGAGGGTCTCCAAGGGAGCTTGTCAAATCGTGCTTGCCAGCAACCAGCTTCTTGCCCAAACCTGCCAAAAATATTTCCAACCTCCAAAGGTTTGGAAATCACTCTTTTAAGTGAGAACTCGGTGTCAAATGAGAATTTGGCAGCACATAGGAGGTCCCAGGCTGGATTAGGATAAAGATTATAGGAATGGGACACTCTCAAGACTATGCGAGGAAAGTGCAGAGGACACTAAGCCAAAGGTAAAATGCCAGTTACCATGGCAACCTGGTCACCTGCTACGCTCCTCCCAAGGGTGTGCAGAAGACTTGGCCACCCAACAGGTTAAGGGAATACATGGCACCTTTGCCTTTGAGCCACATTAAGAGCACAGATACAACCCAAGCTCTTTTATAAAACTAAAGTAAAATCGAGAGTACTTCAAAAAGCTCGTGGAAAATAGAATTAAGATAATATGAATCTTTCCATAAATTTTTGAAGTACCCTCATAAAATTCAAGATGCAATTTTAAATTCTAAGGTGTTTATCTCTGTTCCTTCTTAATTTTTTACTTTTTCTAATTTCTCAGCATGAGTACCTAGGTCATTCATGTCTACCTTAAAAACATTAGAAACATCTAGATTGCAAATATTCCCATTTCCCATAGATTTTGATATTAAAAAAATTATATCAAAACCTGATGTTTACAGGAATGGCTTAGGTGGACTGAATTGCCTTAAAATTTTAAAACTTGAGTGGCTAGTTGGGAAGCCTTACCACTTCCTGCATACTCAGTCAGCTTTAGCCAGTGACTTCTCGTGTACTTTGGACACTTGATCAGCACTTGAAGGCATTTGAGTTTGCAAGCCCAGTTCTGTATCTGTTTCAATAACCACTGATGCAAAGTCTATGTATCTTATTTTCCAAGTAAATTCTTTAAAGTCTTTCATTTATTATATTATTTTATATACTTGTTATTTTCTGTTATATTTTTAGTTTTATTGCATTTTGGTGAGAGAATGTGGACTGTAAATCTTAGTAGAATTTATTAATTTTTTCTGTCAACAAGTATAAATGAGATATGTATCTGCTGACATAAAAGAATGTTCACGATGTATGATTAAGTAAAAATGCATAGCAAGTTATATGTACTGTATGATTCAATTTTTATGGTAATAAACTAAAAAAATCAAAACAGCAAAACAGTTACAATTGACCATACCTCTCCCTTTAATTACTAATAGAGTTTAAAATATTAATTTGTTAAAGGTTTGATGTTTCAATCCTTATCATAACATAATAAAGTTTCTTCAAGAGGAGTGCTATTCAGTTTCACCTGGGGAGTTATTTTCAAAATGCGGTTATGAGGGTCCACCAGGAAGTACTGAGTCAAATATTCAGCATAGGGGAACAGAGCATGCAAATTTTGCATCACTGATGGTAATCTGTTAGCATTCCATGTATAGTAATACTTAATATTTCTTAATGAGGTTTCAAAGTAGGAAAATATTTAATTTCTTATCAATCCATATTTTCCATAAAATGGGACAAAGAAATGAACTTCACATCTTGACCACATTTTCATTACAATTTATATTCTAGGTACTCTCTTTACAGTTACAAAATAAAATATACCATGAGATACTAGTAAAAAAAAAAAAAGATGAGAAAGGGTTACCTTACATGCCTGAAAACAAATCAATTATTTCAACTCAAACCCAATCCTTTTTCCAGCTAGAGTTTTAGGATCCTCCTAGGCTATTGAGGCAGCAATTAATGCTATTAATTAAATAATGCCCAGCTCTATGCCTTCCGGGCACATCATAGGATTCCCCTTCCCCACTGTATTAGCCTGTATCTTCTGCATATAACAAAATACACACAACTGGGTAATTTATAACAAAATGAAATTTATTGCTTCCAGTGTCAGAGGCTCAGAAGTCCAAAGTCCAGGGAACACATTTGGTGAAGGCTTTCTTTGGTGGTGGCTTCAGTGATAGCAGGATATCACATTGTGAAAATGGTGGAGGAGAGAGAGACTAACCTGTTCATCCACTCTCCTTTTAAAGCCCTCCAAACCACACCCCTGAACACCATTTTAATCCATTCACTACGGCACTGTGCTGCAATCCAATCACCTGTTCAAGGTCCCACCTTTCAGTTTCCATAATAGCATTTCCCACCTTCTTAACAGTCACAGTGGGGGCTAAGTTTCTAATACATAAAACTTGGGGGACACAATTCAACCTTCATTGAGTTTTGGGAGGACATAATTCAATCCCCTACATTTTTCCGCTGGACCCCCAAAACTCATCTCCTTTTCACATGAGAATACATTCATTTCATCCCCAAAGTCTTAACTCGTTTCAACTCAAAAGTCCAAAGTTCAAAGTCCCATCTGTGAAATAAATATGTTATCTACTTCCAAGATACAGTGGTGGGACAAATATAGGGTACATATTCCCATTCCAAAAGGGAGAAATAGGCCAAAAGAAAGGGGTAACAGGTCCCAAACAAGTCTGAAACCCAGGAAGGCAGGTATTAAATCTCAGAGGTGGTGAATCATGTACCTTGACTCCATGTTCAATGTCCTCTGCATGCTGGTGTAGGGGATGGGTCCCCGAGTCCTTGAGCAGCTCTGTTGCTATGGCTTTTCTAGTCTCAGGCCAAACTTCAGCTCTCCCAGGCTGGTGTTCCATTCTGGCAGCTCCACAGTTCTGGGGTCTCCATGGTGGTCTCACTCTCATGGCTATACTAGGCATGGCACTGATGCAGTTTCTCTGCTGCAATTCTGACCCCAAGTTTCTGCTCGGCATTGCTCTAGCAAAGACTGTCTGTGGTGACTCTGCCCCTGCAAGAGGTCTCTTTCTGGGCCCCCAACTTTTCCGTACATCCTTTGAAATCAGGATGGAGGCTCCCAAGCCTTCCCAGCTCTGGCATTCTGTGACCCTGCAGACTTAACACCATGTGAATTCTGCCAAGTCTTCCGGCTTGTGTTTTCCAAAGCTGCACATCCGGCCACACCTGGGGCCAAATTAGTCACCACGGGAGCAGCCAAAGCAGCCAGGGTGCTGGTGTGGGGAGCAGCTTCCCAATGTGGCCATGGGCAGTGAGCCCATGGAGGGTTCTCAGGCCTCATCCACAAGACAATTTTTTCTCCCTAGGCTTTTGGGCCTGAAATGGAAGGGTTGGCCCCAGAGGCTTCTGCAATGCCTTCAGGGCCTTT
>NW_007750212.1:4685-5561 GCF_000696425.1 Galeopterus variegatus | reverse complement strand
CAGCACACCCTTGCCCATCCTGACTGATTCAGCTGAGAACTAGCAACCAAATAATTAAAATGAAATTGAACCTTATGTGTTACCTCCTCCCCTTCTACCCTTCAAATGCCTTATTGTAGAGGAAAGTGGAGATTCAGCAGACAAGAAATGCAGGTAGCTGAGACTGTGTGAAGCTGAGCAGGTTGGATTTAAATCCATGAGCATAAGGAAAATGAAATGAAAAATGGTCAGGCTCCCTCAGCTGTTCGGAATCTTTCCAAGCATGACCCAGGCTGATTGATGTAAATATGTTAACTGCACACACGTGCCCAGGTGTTCCTCGGCTATTGGACTTGCACCCAGGCTTCCCTGGGTTATTTGACTTAAGTATAAAGGACAAATGGCTCTATTATGCAGTGCCACTGGGGACACTCTCCCCACTTCCCACCCCCAGGAGGCCGTCAGGCCGCTGTTGCTGCTGGATCTGCTAGAGGCTGTTGCTATTGCTGCTGGGGAGGCTGGGGGGCCGAGCTCACATCTGAATGGAGCACGTCAACCTTGCCAACGGCTCTCAGGATCTTTTCCAATTACCTAACTTGCGACCTGAATATAAGGGGTCTGTGACCCAGTCTGCATGGCATGTGAGGGGTCTGTGACCCAGTCTGCATGGCATGTGAGGGGTCTGTGACCCAGCCTGCATGGCATGTCAGGGGTCTGTGACCCAGTCTGCATGGCAAGTGAGGGGTCTGTGACCCAGCCTGCATGGCATGTGAGGGGTCTCTGACCCAGCCTGCATGGCATGTGAGGGGTCTGTGACCCAGTCTGCATGGCATGTGAGGGGTCTCTGACCCAGCCTGCATGGCATGTGAGGGGTCTCTGACCCAGTCTGTACAATGG
>NW_007750212.1:0-311 GCF_000696425.1 Galeopterus variegatus | reverse complement strand
CCCAAGTTTCTGCTCGGCATTGCTCTAGCAAAGACTGTCTGTGGTGACTCTGCCCCTGCAACAGGTCTCTTCCTGGGCCCCCAACTTTTCTGTACATCCTTTGAAATCAGGATGGAGGCTCCCAAGCCTTCCCAGCTCTGGCATTCTGTGACCCTGCAGACTTAACACCACGTGAACTCTGCCAAGTCTTCCGGCTTGTGTTTTCCAAAGCTGCACATCCAGCCACACCTGGGGCCAAATTAGTCACCATGGGAGCAGCCAAAGCAGCCAGGGTGCTGGTGTGGGGAGCAGCTTCCCAATGTGGCCATGGG
>NW_007750211.1:5541-10220 GCF_000696425.1 Galeopterus variegatus | reverse complement strand
AGCAGTTAGAGATCATTAATGGAACCATTATAAACAGTTTCAAGGATAAAGGTTAAGAATTTTAAAAGGTTGTAAAAACAAGTACAAATCCTTCATTTTACAGATTTGGAAAATAAAGCTTCAAAGCATTCAGCAATTTGCCCTATTGTCATGGTACAGAGAGAACAAGAAGTCTAGTCTGCTGAGTCCTGGTCTAGTGTATTAGTATCTTTGCTATGTAAAGACCAGTTTCGATATAACAGTTCAAATCCCCAACCATGCCAATCTGATTAAAACAAAAGAATTATGCAAAAGTGAAAAAAAATGAGTTGCATTGGCCATTCAGAATTTGTTTGCTTTATGCATATGCCCAAATTCAAATTATTTGATGTGTTTTTTAGACTGTCAGTTTCAAACTGTACTTGTAAATTTTTGGTTTTCTTGAAGGTACCTGAGGAGTCAAATGGGAGGTGCATCAATTTAGGTTCAATCTGGACACAGAAACAACACAGTGATTTAAACAGGTAAATTAAAACACAGCAAATTATTACTATATGATAAAAAGTAACTATAAGATGTAAAGAGAATCTAAAGACAGAGAGAAAGTATCCAGTGAAGGACAAACCAAGACTGACGTTTAGACTTCATTGGCGAAGGCATGGTTGCAGCCCACTGATTGTCAGAGGAGTTCACTGAGATGCCCAGATCAGAGCTGGGCCAAAGTCACTGGAAGCAACCCTCTGGAGCACAGGAGAGCCGCAGCTGGGGGTTGGGGGTTGCAGAGGGTGGGGGTGAATACACCGCTGAGCAGTAGTGCAGCTGCTGGAACCTGCAAGAGAAGCTCTTTCCTTCTCCCACATCCTTCTAATGCCCTGTACTGAGAAAGCTTAACATTGTGCTCACTGTAAAGGAAAATAGCTTAAAGGAATCCTATCCATTTTTGCAGAGCGAGTAGGTATCACAGGGTACTTTTGGAACAGAAGCAATACATCGATAAGTAGGGAAAGAAGGCCTATCAAATCAGGCTCTGGGCCCTCATTTTGACCAGAGCATTTCTGCTCTTCCATGTTTAATAAATAGTGGTTCCTTGCAAAATTTATTTGAAAGCCAGAGAGCACTGAAAGACATTACAGAGTAAATGATATGACAGCATAAAAATTGTAATTTTAGATGTAAAAGAACACCATTTACAAAATTAAAGTGTTAAGAGCATTCGAAAATACTTACTACAGAACAGTCCAGATTGGAAGAGGAAAGAGGGTTGCACGAGAGGGCACCTGAAAAAAAAAAGCAGAACTTATAAATGATTTGTGCTTAAATTTTTGAGAAAACAGAAATATTAATTGTGATGTGACAAATGAATTAAATATTTGAATAAAGTTGATAAGTCCATAGAAATCAAGCAAATAGAAAAGAGGAAATTAAGTTTTAAAGTCATATAAGAAAGATAATAATCATTATCTAGTCTTTGATTCAGCAGTGAAAGATATTTATGTAATCATGGTAAACACAGATTGCAACAAAGATTGTGTTACAATTCTGTCAGATTATTGGGGTGAGAGAAAACAAGAGAGATATTAGGAGATAAATCCGACTGAATCGACCAGACCAAAGATTCATTGCATAATGCTAAAAATAGAGAAATCAATCATTACATAAGGTTTTTATTTATTTTCTAAATGTGAAAGCAAACACCAAACACCATAAGAAATGGACAAAGGTTTGCAAATGCTTCTGGGGATTGGAACTAGAGGTAAAGAAGTCTGTGTAAGGGAAAATGTTGTTTTTTATTTAAAATATTTCTACTTTATTTGATTTTTAAGTTATGCAGAGGTTTGAATTTGATAGGCAAAGGGCAAATCTTATATATATTATGATTTCTGCAATGCATACTCATAGGAAAAACATTGGAAGAAAATACTCTAAAATATTAATGGTGATTGCTTTTGGATGCCATAATACCATATGCCTCTTAAGTATTTTAAACTTTTATTCCTTTCAAACCTTCTAAAGTGAGTATTAAAAAAAATGTATAATGGACAAAGCAATCAAACGGTTAAATGAAGTCATTAGATATATGAGAAGGTAGAGCATGAGAGATAATCTAAGATGAAGTGACTGCAGAAGTAGCATACAATCAGGCAAACAATATTTATCAAGTGACCACTATGAGGCTAGCACTGGAGGCAATAAATAAAAAATGAATAAAACATTTCTCATTTCTTTAAGTCACTTAAAATTAAGTGGAAAAAATAAATGGAGAAAATTAACGTTAGATATTAAGTTATATTTTAAAGACAAATAAAAAAAAGTAAAATTAAAGCCTTAGTTTACAGGAAGTTTAGAAGTTCAATAACTCAAATTCAGTCAAAAATGAAAGAATAATTCCTTCTCTTACTCCTACTTCTACTATCAAAGATAGTTGCAAGTGACCCTCATATAAAATTATGAAGATAATTGTAAACTACATAAGGATATTATTCAACTTGCAAAATGCAATATTGAACAAAATGTTTCCATAAATGTTTATCTTGTGGGGTCTCATGATATCTGCTTATCCTAATACCAGTGGAAATGATGATCTTTTATTCTTCTATAGCATTTACCATTTGCTTGAATTGGTTTTTAAATATCAAGTCAAAGAAGGGCACTTCTCTGTCATGTCTGCCTTTAATTCAAATGTGAATTAACTAACATGCTAATGAAGCTTAAATGTCACAACGCTTCCTTGCATGGGCTCCTTCTAGCAGTATGTTGTATACGTTTTTATTGGATTTGCAAAAGTAGGACACTTTAATAAAAATTAATTAAGACTCCTATCTCTTTCCACTCCAATCTACCCTTCAATACACTTCTGCTTGTGTAGGATCACAGCTGAAGTGTCTATGAAATAGTTGAGCTGGGAATAATTGAATTTGATTTTGTTAGGTCTATACATATGGATCACAGTCATGTCTATGTATATTTGAGTTATTGCTAGCCATCCTGGTGAGGTATGGCTTCCAGGACTACTCCCAGAGCCTAGTGTATTAACTCCCTCAGTTTTGAAACATAAACATGTAGGTTAGAGATCCCGTGGAGCTGTTAACATGTTCTGCTGAAGCTGGCATTGGAAGGATGAGGGTAACACAGAAAAAAAGGTATGAATTTATGGCAGGAGAAGCTAGGCTGTGGAAAATCTCTCCAGATATATATCTTATAAATAAAATTAACTTTTGATATAGCTTTTTCCCCATACTTGACAACAATAGTACAACATTTTATGACATTACAATAGTGAGTTGTGAAGCTGAAAGAAAAATCTTAAATTATCAATAATGTAAAAACAAATTTCATTCAAAAAGCTAAATTATCTCTCCAGTTTTGGAAAAGAAAAATTTTTAAATCATTGTCATATGAAGTGGCAATCGAAGTTTGAAGCCAAAAAAAGTAGAAAAGAAATAGTATAGAGTCATATAAGGCAATTATTTAATTAAAATACAATAATTTTCTTCTGGGTTTTGTCATTTTACTGGTATTTGTCAGATTTTTAAGGCAATTATTTAATTAAAATACAATAATTTTCTTCTGGGTTTTGTCATTTTACTGGTATTTGTCAGATTTTTAAAATTTGTAATTTGTTGGCATATATTTTCTCATTCTAAATAAATGTCTTTTATACCTAACATTATATTTGTAATTTTATTTAGTTTTTTTCAAAGCTTTTCCAATTTGTGTAAGATTGAGGCCTCATAAAACTGGGGCCACCCTGGAATTTTTATTAGTATTTTAAAACATGTATTACATTCTGTAATTCTTATAAAAACAAGCTTTACATAGTTGACCTCAGTGTAGATCACCTTCTCATAAGACTAATGTCCTACTTTTTCTCTTTTTACCCCATGTTCAATTAATTCATATTCTCAGACAATACAAGAAAAAAATTTCAAGTAATGAACAAAAACTGAAGTGAAAAGTCAAAGAAAATAACAAAATTTATATGAAAAGATTCTGTACAAAAGCCTGAATTCATTCTCCCACTTCCACCCACATTAACCTTCAAGAAGTTGCTGGCCCCATTTAATGATAAAAAAGTGTCAGTTCCTATATAAGAGCTACTTAACAAACTGAAGATAGCACAAAAGTAAATCCTAGGGAAAAAAAAAAAAAAGGAAAATAGAGAAGTATTCAAAGACATCAATTTCCATCACCTCAATTGAAATTATGGGCACCTTATTTTTTTTTTTTTGAGAAAAAGAAATGAAGCATGTTAAAAGAAGAGATTTTGATTCAGGGAAGAAATTAAAACTGGCTGGCAGAATTCAGGAAAAAAAATGGAAAAGAAAAACAAATATACTGCAAAGGAGTATCCTGTATTATATGGAGTAAACAATAGAATAAACATAACTGAAAATACAGACACTTTGTGAATGATCTTAAGGAAATTAGAAATGGTAGGAAAGAACACAGACAATAAAAGAAATAAAGAGATAGAGGCAATGGTATTTAAATAAAGAATATTAAACAAACATCCACTTCTTGTTCCTAAAGCACAGAAAAGAAAGACATGAACCAGGAAAAGAAATGACGTCAAATACATAAGAAGAAAATATATCCTCAGGAAGGTGCTGAAATTTGGAGATGAATAAAGAATCCATGGGCACTTAGGCATAAAAAGTAAGTTATAAGCTTAAATCAAGCTAGCCTCAGCTTTCTTCACA
>NW_007750211.1:0-2634 GCF_000696425.1 Galeopterus variegatus | reverse complement strand
AGGGTAAATAGTATTCTATTGTGTATATATACCACATTTTCTTTATCCATTTATCCACCTATGGACATATAGATTGTTTTCATATATTAGCTATTGCAAATTATGCTCCAATGAATATGGGAGTGCAGATATCTCTTTGTGACCCTGCCTTCAATTCCTTTGAATATATACCCAAAAGTAGGTGGGTTATATGGTAGCTCTGCTTTTAATTTTTTTTAAGAACTTTCGTACTGTTTCCATCATGGCAGTACTAATTTACATTCCTACCAACAGCGTGCAAGTGTTCCCTTTCTTTCACAACCTTGTCAACACTTATCTTTCGTCTTTTTGGTAACAGCATTCTGACAGGTGTGAGGTGATATCTCATTGTGGTTTTAATTTTCATTTCCTTGATAATTATTGATCACATTTTCTCATATATCTATCGGCCATTCTTATGAGGTCTTTTGAGAAATGTCTATTACTGTCCTTTACACGTTTTTTAATTGGGTTATTTGTTTTCTTGCTATTGAGTTGCTTGAGTTCTTTATATATTTTGGATATTAACTCCTTATCAGATGTATAGTTTGCAAACATTTTCTTCCATTCTGTAAGTTATAAAATTATTTCTACCTGTCTTTCTATCCTTGAGTCTTTATGGAGAAATACCTTAATTTGAGACATCAACTATTAATGATAGTTATTCTTTTAGTAAAAATTAGTGGTAGATTTTACTTTCTTTTTATTTTTCCACTTTGCCTGAGTAACTTTACAAACAACAATAAAATTATTAATCATAGAAATTAATCAATTGAGCATCTATTTTGAACATTTACTTTATACTGTGTTATGCCACAGAAACACATTCAGGCAATAATATTTTACTTTATTTTTCATAGTTACACAAAACCACAACAGCTGTGAAAATGTTTTACAACAAAAAAATTAAGATGATTGGTAAATACTGATATTAGAACTTAATCATCCACATCAAATTTTAGGATTATCAATAGTTTTAACTTGATAATATTTTTGAACTCATTTTTCAAGGCAAGTATAAATTTCATATTTGATTATTTTATAAAAGAGTAGATAAATATTAGGGAAATCTTCTTAATATTTTTGAAAAGGAAGTAAATTATATATGGGTTAAAAACGAGAATATTCCTAAAACAGTTCCAGAAAACTTACCACATGTAACAGATTCCATGTGATTGTTGCCATTGTTAATGCTAATACATAAAATACTAATTGTATTTGCTCAGCTGGTTAATATTTATCCCTAAATTATCACCTCAGGTATCATCTCTTCTAAAAAGAGCTCTTAAAATCCTTGTGTTGGTTCAAGTGGCTGTATTCCTATGCCACCCTATCTATATCCCTGTAAGATGAAGTACCCCCATTATATCAGAAATTATCTGCTAGGCTCGGGTTCTCAAAGTGTGGTCCCCAGGCCAGCAATGTTGACATCAGCTGGGAACTTGTTAAAAATGCACATTCTTGGTCTCTACCCCACGTTCTTAGTCTCTACCCCACATGTTAAGTCGTGATCTTTGTGGGAGGAGCCCAACAATCTGTGTTTTAACAAGTCTTCCAGGTAATTCTGATGTATGCTACTTTGGGAGACCTAATCTATGGCTTTCCCAGTAAAAGGTAAGCTACGTAAGGAAAGAAACTTGTATCATTCTTTGTTGTACCCCTGAATCCTAGCATCATGCCTGGCACACAGTACATGTTTTTTGAAGGCTCTTTCAAACAAAGATAGAGCCCACAAATAATGAAAATAATAGCTAAACTTTACTGTGCCATCACTATGTTTCAGGCATTATACTAAGTATCTGAAATGTACTTATTTACCCAATACAATATTTCATTGGGACAGATAGTATTTAGTATCTCTATTATTACATATTAAGAAATGAATCACAGAAAGATTAGGAAACTTTCCAAGGACACACACTGAGTAATCAGCAGAGCCAATATAAGATCTCAGTTTCTATATGTTCAGAGTCCAGCACGTAAACCATGAAATTATATAGGCCCATAATTTACAGAAATAAAATAATTACTTGAGATAATTTTTACTCTTCAAGTATTTGTATTTACCTGTACCCTTTGTCTCATATATTTGTAAATATATGACATTTTGGTCCTTCAAAGAATAAATTATATGCAAACTTTCATTGATAACAGATGGGCCTTTGTGGACCATTGTTTAGTAAAGATTGAGTTTTACTTTCTGACTTACCCCAAAACCCTTTTTGAGTTTTGAAATCACCCCCAAATCCTACAGATGTTGAGAATTTGTTAAAATATTTTGAATTAGTTATTAATTACTGTGAGATGAATCAGAACTCAAATAGACAATTTGACAAAGCAAATATGTCCCTCATTAGATCCTTTATCTGTTAGTGTTCAGAAAAAGTAAATATGAGTGGGTTTTATAAATTGCATTAATTGAAATATAAGCTGTTAGTTGTAATTTTATAACAATATTTTTTGAAGACCATAAATTATCAGAGATAGCCATTTTCATAATGTCAGTTTACCTTAACATCCACATAAAAATAACATCATTTTGCCACAGTAAAGTAAGGACAAAATGTATTCAGGTTGCTTAAGAGCTATAGTTTATCATTTCTACTGAATTTTACT
>NW_007750210.1:0-10220 GCF_000696425.1 Galeopterus variegatus | reverse complement strand
CAAGAGCGGGTTCCTTAGGATTAGTGGGTATTTTATTTTTGCATATTCGTGTGTAGGCCCTCACCCCATCATCTCATGTGATAAAGTCCTATTTATCTGCAAAGCCCAAAATCTGGTAGTTTGAGACTCCCATGGCCTTAATTATTGGAAATGAGTGCCCCTGAAAGGTCCCCGAGCTATTCTGGTGGGCGACCAACCATCCTGGTTTGCCTGGGACTGCGAGGTTTTCTAGGATGCATGACTTTCTATTTTGCACTAGGACAGTCCCAAGCAAATAGGGCTGAGGTGGTCCTGTTTTTGTGAATATGTCCCCAGAGAGCTTTCTCTTATGAGCTTCCACACAAGCTAAATTTCCTTTTTTTTGTTTGGATAATCAACACACACTTGTTTATAATAACCATAAAACTTATTTATTAAAAAAATAATAACGGGCACCAATCTTGGGAGCAGCCATGGATACAAGTAGCAGTAAGTGGAAGCAGCCAGAACAAGAAGAGCTGTCACAAGGAAGTGGTGCCTGGGGGAGGGTGGAGAAGACACTGCCTGGAGATGGGTGCTGGGAGGGGAGAGGATGGTCTATGCCAACTGGGGGGCGCTATTTGAACCTCCCCCCCTCCATGTTGCTCTTCTCTCAAATGGAACTTGAACTAGACCAAGACTCCCCAAAATTTTTAGGAGCCAAAGCAAGTGGGNCCCCAGAGAGCTTTCTCTTATGAGCTTCCACACAAGCTAAATTTCCTTTTTTTTGTTTGGACAATCAACACACACTTGTTTATAATAACCATAAAACTTATTTATTAAAAAATAACGGGCACCAATCTTGGGAGCAGCCATGGATACAAGTAGCAGTAGGTGGAAGCAGCCAGAACAAGAAGAGTTGTCACAAGGAAGTGGTGCCTGGGGGAGGGTGGAGAAGACACTGCCTAGAGATGGGTGCTGGGAGGGGAGAGGATGGTCTATGCCAACTGGGGTGCTATTTGAACCTCCCCCCCTCCATGTTGCTCTTCTGTCAAATGGAACTTGAACTAGACCAAGACTCCCCAAAATTTTTAGGAGCCAAAGCAAGTGGGAGTTGTGGTGTTTGTGGCAGGGCACCCAAAGAAGGGAGAGCTGGCATCAGATTTCATTATTTTAAGTTTAATTAGCAGAGAACTGTTAAATTAAACTGACACTGCATTATAAAACCAAATATGAAATTGCAGCCATGAGCATGTGGTCACAGGAGGAAAACTATACTGTCAAAATAAGCAGGTGGCTGCTTGCAAGTTTTCCCATTAAGACTTGCCAGCTCCTTGTTCATTTGTCTGTCTGCTGGCATTTCTTTGCCAACAAGTGGTCACAGGCGTCAGAGATTCCAAAAGTTTGTTGGAGAAAAATAAAAAATCAAGAAGAGAGTGGCCATTAATTTGAAGGGTGTTTTTGGTAAATTGGGGGAAAGCCATGATTCGATTTTGGGAGAGAGAAATCTGAGTCCAACTTTTGAGGTACCACCAGCATTTCAAAGGAGCCTGGCCGAAGACTGATTGAATGGAAGGATGCTAGGGCCGGCCCGTGGCTCACTTGAGAGAGTGTGGTGCTGATAACACCAAGGCCAAGGGTTCGGATCCCTATATAGGGATGGCCGGTTAGCTCACTTAGGAGAGCGTGGTGCTGACAACACCAAGTCAAGGGTTAAGATCCCTTTACCGGTCATCTTTTTTTTTTTCTTTTGTCTTTTTTCCTGTCCGGCAACGGATCGCAACCCTCAGTGTCACGCCCGCACCGGACTGGGACCGGCAACGGGACCGCAACCCTCGGTGTTGCTCCCGCACCTCGCTCAGCCAGTGAGCGGGAACCGGTCTGTATGTGGGATCCGAACCCTCAGCGGAGCGCCACCGCGCTCCCAAGCGGCGCACTATAGCAGTGCGCCACCGGGCCAGGCCGGCCCTACCGGTCATCTTTTTTTAAAAAAAAAAAAAGAATGGAAAGATGCTTAGGGGCCTTTTCCCAGCCAGATCTAGGATCCTTTTCCAGCCCCAGCTGCTGCATGAGTCACCCTGTAGCTGGTCCTGGTAGCACCTTGTGGGCCCAAAGCAGGGGCTGGGGGCAATTGTCCTGATTTGTTGTCCTAGCATCAGCTGTTCCCAGCCACAGACACAAGCACAACAGAGTAGGCCAGAGCCAAGAGCATAGCCAGATGGCAGAGGGGATGCCTGGGGAACACAGGCCTTGTGAGGCAGCTGGGCAGAGGCCCTGCACTGACAGGAGAGCATCCAGGGCAGGCACTGATGCCCAGGAACGGGCCCCAGGAATGGGGCCTCCAGGCAGCCAGCTGTCCTCTGGTGGAGGCTGCCCCCAACAGCTGCAGAGGGGCTAGTGAAACTGTGCAGTGGTCCCAGCCCTGAGGTGCACCATGTGCAGCAGCTTGGAGTCACGCATAGTCGCAGCCCTGGGGGCGCTTGGGAGTGCCTGCCTGGATAAACCCAGACAGGTGACAAGCAAGGTCAGGAAGCTGACAGTGAGAGGTACAGGAACAGGAAGAGACAGGTGGCCAAAGGCATTCAGACTTTCAACAAATGTTCATTGAATGACAGCAACACGTGAACCTTCAGCAGTCACTAGTCCAGGAGGCAATACATACTCTTTGTAAAAATATTAAAACAATAGAGGAGTGTATCAAGTAAAAAAGTAGAAGTCTCCCTGCCCCTTGTTTTACATCTCCAATTCCACCTTCCAGAGATAATCATTGTTAACAGCTTGGTGTGTGGTCTTCCGGACTTTTTGTGCATATTTAAAATATCTCTATATATACATATATATGGAGATATACTGTCTTCTAACCAAAAATAGGATATTACTCTTCATACTGTTCTGCAACTTATTTTTTCACTTAACACCCTATCACATTTTACATGTCACTGCATACAGCCATGTCAGTCTTTGAACAGCTGAACAGTTTCCACAGTGTGAATATAATAAGTGAAGCTTTCACCCGTCTCCTGTCTTTCACTCTCATGTTGCTGCAATGAACTCCCTTGGACATACATTCCTGCACACTGGTCTGAGTATTTACGCTATAGAGATCAGGAGGCTTCACCGGATCACGGAGTTGGCATGTTAAAATGTTTACTAGATAATGCTAAACAGCCTTTGAAAGCAGGTAACAGCCCCATCCACAATGCATAACACAGCCTTGCGAACAGCCTTGTGATTTGAGAAAAAAATGAAATCTACAAACATGCCCATCCACACATTGAGCATATACTTTTTAAGGGTTCACAGGCCCCCAAACCCAGAAGCCCAAACAGGACTCTAGGCCAAGACCCCTCTTTATAGGAAAACCCAGACCCATCAGGTCAGTAAAAGCGGTGATGACATCTTTTTCTCCCAAACATCGTAAGAACTCCTCAGGCAGGAGGTACCGCAGCACGGGCCATCTGTGATTTATGAGCAGCGGGGAGCCCAAGGACAAAGACGGGAAGCTGCCAGCATGGCTCTGCTGTTAGGTAAACTTCATTATTTTCTTGTGCGTGTCCTACAGGTGATTGAAAATTACTAACCAAAAGAAGTCTCCAGAGCTGTTTCAGGCTTGGAAAGGTCACAGAAGCAAAAAATAATAAAGTGACAGCCATATGAATCACATCTTGGTGAAAGTCTCATTAGCAAACCTCCCTAACGTCCAGGGCCCTAAACACAAAAAACGGCCCAGAGTCAGGACAGCCTAAAAGACATCAGGGACGGGGCCTTCTCTGGGAAAGCCCAACATTTCACTGTTGCACAGCATGGTCACACTGCAGTCCAGGGGTCCTTCTGCAAGTAAGGCACATGGGAGGCAGGGGCTGGGACCTGGAAGACTTGGTGCCAGCCAGGTCCCTCCATGGGATAACTGTGTTCCTTTGGACAGAGACTTAACCTCCTTGACCACACGGTTCTCACCCTAGTGCCTTCCTGGGATAGAGTAGGGATCACATGAAATAAGACAAGGGGAAATGTTTTGAAAAAAGCAAGTCTCCTTTAAAAGAAAGAACAAGAGTTGGAGCAAAATGAGGGGAAAAATAGGCCATCACCTAAGATTTATTTTTTTTTTTAAGAATAATGCAATACAAGAAAAATCAGCAATTTTTAAAACTTCATTTAAAATTCACAGATTCCAGCTCTTCAGACTCTAGTAGCCCCAAGCTTGCTGATCTAAGACAGATGCTGGTTTGTTTGTAGCCAAAACCCCCTAAAGATCAGTAGTTCTCAAGTGGGGGCAATTTTGTCCCCCAGGGCATATTTGGCAATGTTGACATTTTTGGTTGGCACTGCTTGTGGAGAGGTGCTACTGGCATCTAGTGGGTAGAGGCCAGGGATGCTGCTAAACATCCTACAACACACAGGACAGCCCTGAAACAAAGGACTGTCAACAGTGTGGAGGTTAAGCCCTGCTCTAGAGAGGACACGGGGTGACAGTCCACAGTCCTAACCTGCGACCAGCCACTGGGGAAGAGGCCACATGGAATCCATGGCATTCTTCGTACCTCTTCCTCCACTGCTCAGCATTTGTCTCCTATATGGAAGCTGCTAAGAGCCTGTCTGCTACCTGCTGGGAAACAGCAGACCCTCTACAGGCTACAAAATCAATGAGTTGTAGAAGAGACCAGCCTCAGCCACCTCCAGACATGGAGCACGAAGGTTCTCTGGTGAAAGAGAAGGCAGGTGAGGGGCCCTGCCTCAATCAGTTTTAAAGAAAAATTTTTTCCGAAGGAAATTAAAACAACCAGGCATCTGTTTGCAAATCCCTTTGTCCGCAACAGTTTTACCGACCTGTGAAAACACAACCACAGGGAGGTCTGTGAGTTCAGTTCTCTTAATTGAAGTAAGAATTCAAAAGAGAGGCTGGGGGAATGGCCACTAAATCAGCACTTTCAAAAGAACTCGGATTGCAGCCTCCTTGAGTGGGAGCTTTAAAGAACAGGTACCTCAATTACAAGTTTAAAAAACTCAAAATTCAAAGTTTCAAAATTCAAAAAATCGCAAAATTCAAATCAGACTGAAATGTGTACATGAAGAAAAGCCAAGAAAAGAGATCAGAACCAGGAGCTGGATGTGCTACTTAACCTTGACTGTCCCATGCCCCAGCCTGCACGTTCACCGGGGCCTTGGTGCCTGGCATCCCTGGAGTTGTGCTAGGTGGCCACCTGTGCTGGCGTGTCTCTCTCCTCTGTTCTTGCTCAGTGATGCATGGGGCTCAGGAGCAAGGAGTGGTCCCAGCCCTTAGAGCCCCTTCAAATGGCACAGAATACCTGAGCAGAGGAGAGACCCACGTGGGCCATTTCCCAAAGGCAGCAATGAGGCTCTAGATCCTTGGAGGATGCACCTGCTCTGAGTGGGGTTTTCATATAGTTGGGCTACGCCCTATCAGGCCACCCTTCCCTGTCTGTTCTCTCACTGGGGCCTCCCAAGAAGGGGGTGTACTAATGAGGGATTTATGATTCTTGAGGGCCAGGAATAGAAGACCACACAATGAGGCCAATGGTGCAGGGAGGGACCCCCCATGACCTGCCTGGGGGGCAGGGGATGGGGGGAAATGCACTGACCATTGTGAAACCCACCCATGCACTGACCACGGGCTCCATCAGTGGGGGAATGGGAGGAGTTGGCCTAGAGACCTTAGAGGAGACAGGGAGAGGCAACCTTTGAAAGAGAACCAATGTCACCACAGGCAGTAATGTCTCATAAGGAGACACAAAAGCTCCGACTCTCGCGGCAAGCCCAGACTCAGAAGCAGACAGGGCTTTAGCCCTGCTCGCCCCCTACCCTGCCTGGAGGAGGACACGCTGCCCATCCAGCAGCCTCCCCTCTCCTCCGAGGAGAAAGGCAGCGCTCACCCTGAGCAGGAGGGACTGCAGGTCTTCGTGGCGAGCCCACTTCTCCAAGACGCTATCCAGGACCTCGATGTACCAGGAGCCACTCTTGGGATCTCTCAAGGAGACAAAACCTTTGGACAGAGAAAGGCTGAACTTTGCGGGAGAGCCACCCCCTCCCCACGCATGCAGGCTCAGGCGACCTCCAGACTTTGGCCCATCTACACACCTAGCCCGAGCAGCCCACATCCCTGCGGCTCTGTCCTACTCGCACTCTTATGTCATCCTCGTGTCCACCTTCTGGCTTTGGCTGTGATTCCTGTTTCCCCAACAAGGAAACCAAAGCTTGGAGAAGTCAAGTGACTCACCCAATGGATAAAAAAGGAAGGAAGCTACCACCCATTGCACCTGCTAAGTGCCAGGCACTGTGCTCAGTCATGTGCCAGCCACCTTGTTTAACCCCCACAACAACCCCTGAGGTACAGCTACTAGTCCCAGTTTAAAGATGAGAAGGCTGGGCCGGCCCGTGGCTCACTCGGGAGAGTGCGGTGCTGATAACATCAAGGCCCCGGGTTCGGATCCCACATAGGGATGTCCGGTTCGCTCACTGGGTGAGCGTGGTGCTGACAACACCAAGTCAAGGGTTAAGATCCCCTTACCGGTCATCTTTTAAAAAAAAAAAAAAAAGATGAGAAGGCTGAGGCAGGGCAAGGGTGAGGCAAGTGAGGCACACAAACCCAAGGGCGTGTGCCTGTTAAACTGTGCATCCTCGCCCACCTCGCCCGCCTCGCTGGGAGCTCAGGCTCAGAGAGATGAAGTGACTTGCTCAAGATCACACAGGTCGCAAGAGGCAGAACAAGGACTCACATCCTGGTATTTTCTTTCACAACATGGTTGCCCCAAGGGCAGACAGAAGACCCACTGGCTAGCAGGAAAAGCTCTCCTGATGTGCTCACCTGGGAAGGTGGAGTAGGACACAAAGATGTCACTGGGTGTGGGCAAACTAGACACGGCGTCCGGCTGGTCGCGGGTCCCTGAGCCTTCCTGGAACGGGGCAGCGTCTTGCTCAGGGTTACTGCCAGAGGCCCTGTCTTTGGGGGAAGTGGAGGCCACCTCAAACCCACGGTCTTTCACTTCTGCAAAAGGCAGAAACAAACACCACTTGTCACTGCAACACACAGACCAGGGCTCCTGCCTCGCTTCATGAACCCATCCAGCTTGTTCCCAGCCTGAGACCACCTGATTCCCTCTAGAGCCAGGGTTCCAGCGCTGGACAAACACAAGCAGGAAGGAAACAGAAGCTTTACTTTTTTCTATCACAAAAATATTACACATTCATGAAGTAACATTTAAGGGAAGAAAGAAAAATGCAGAAATTTTAAAAACAGATATAAAAATAAGTTACAAGGTATTTACCCAAAAGAATTGAAAAGAGGCATTCAGGGCTGGTCGGTTAGCTCAGTTGGTTAGAGCATAGACTTATAACACCAAGGTCATGTGTTTGGATCCCCATACCGGTCAGCCACCAAAAATGAATAAATAAATAAAACAGGTGTTCAAACAAAAGCTTGTACACCAATGTTCATAGCAGCACTATTTGCAATAGCCAAAAGGTGGAAACAATCCAATGTCCAACAGATGAATGGAGAAGCAAAATGTGTCTATACATACACTGGAATACTATTAAATATAAAAAGGAGTGAAATACTGACACGTGCTGCAACATGGATGAACCTGGAAATCATTGTGCTGAGTGAAATAAGCCAGTCACAAAAGGCCACATAGGATATGATGCCATTTATATGAAATAATCTAGAATAAGCAAATCCATAAAGGATTTTCATAGGTTATTATAAAGCCTTCTTTAAAATTATGGTTTAAGACACAGATAGTAGACACAAACACAAGGAGCACCCCTGGGGTACAGAGCAGTGAGGAAAGACACAAGGTAAGGAGGAGACAGGGTCCTTCTGCCTCAAACCAAAAAAACTATGCCCTCAATTCATACTGAGACGAGGATAAAAAAACAGCCATACAGAGCAGAGATAAACAAAACACAGAATAGAAAAACAATAGAGAAAAATCAATGAAACCAAAAGTCGGTTCTTTGAAAAGATCAACAAAACACAAACCTTTAGCTAGATGACTAAGAAAAAAGAGAGAAGAATCCAATTACGAAAATCAGAAAAGAAAGTGAGGACATTACTACTGACTTTACAGAAATAAAAAGTGTTGTCAGAGAATGCTATGAATAATAGTACACTAACAAATTGAGTAACCTAGATGAAATGGACAAATTCCTAGAAACACAAAACCTAACAATCTAAGTAGACTTATAGAACTAGTAAGGGGACTGAATTGGTAATCAAAAATCTCTTGACAAAGAAAACCCTTGGAGCTCATGGCTTCACTGCTGAATTCTATCAAACATTTAAAGAATTAACACCAATATTTCTCAAATTTTTCCAAAAAATTAAAGAGGAAGAAACACTTCCTAATTCATTCTCTGAGGCCAACATTACTCTGATATCAAAGCCAAACAAAGATACTACAATAAAAGAAAACTACAGGCCAATATCCCTTATGAACCCTGATGTAAAAATTCTCAAGAAAATACTAGCAAACCAAATTCAGCAGCATATTAAAAGGATTATAAATCATGACCAAGTGGGATTCACTCCTGGAATGCAAGGATGGTTCAACATGTAAAAATCGATCAACATAATATACCATATTAACAAAATGAAAAAAAAAAAAAAAAAGCACATGATCATGTCAATCACTGCAGAAAAAGCATCTGACAAAACTCAAACAACCTTTCATGAGAAAAACACTCGACAAACTAGGAATAGAAGGAAATTACCTCAGCATAAAAGCCATATTTGAAAAACACAGTGAACATCATACTCAATGATGAAAGGCTGAAAGCTTTTCCTCTAAGATCAGGAACACGACAAGAATGCCTGCTTTTGCTACTGTTATTCAACGTAATACTAGAAGTTCTAACCAGAGCAATTAGGCAGGAAAAAATAGTAAAAGGCATTCAAATTGAAAAGGAAGAAGTAAAATTATCTCTATTTACAGATGATATGATCTTATATGTAGAAAACCCTAAGGATTACACACACACACACACACACACACACACACACAGAACAACTGTTAAAACTAACAAAATGAAATCAGCAAAGTAGCAGGATACAAATTCAACACACAAAAAACACTTGCATTTCTATACACTAACAATGAACAATCTAAAAAGGAAATTACAAAAACAATTCTACTTACAATAGCATCAAAAAGAACACTTACGAATTAACCAAGGAAGTGAAAGAGTTGTATAATGAAAACTATAAAACACTGCTAATTAATGAAGACATAAATTAAGGGAAATTTCATGGATTGGAAAAATGAATACTGTTAATATGCCAACACCACTAAAGCAATCTGCAGATTCAATGCAATCCCTATAAAAATCGCAATGATTTTTGCAGAAATAGAAAAACCCATCCTAAACTTCATATGTAATCTCAAGGGACTCAAACAGCCAAAACAATCTTGAAAAAGAACAAAGCTGGAGGACTCACATTTCCTGAATTCAAAACTTACTTCCAAGCTACAGTAATCAAAATACTGTGTGCTGGCATAAAGACAGACATATAGAACAATGGAATAGAATAGAGAGCCCCGAAATAAAATCAAATGATTTCTGACAAAGGTCAAGATCATTCAATGGGGAAAGGAAAGTCTTTTCAACAAATGGTGCTGGGAAAATGGGACATCCACATGCAAAAGAATGAAGTTGGACCCTTACCTAACATCATACACAAAAATTAACTCAAAATGGGTCAAAAACCTAAATTTAAAAGCTAAAACTATAAAACTCTTAGAAGAAAATATAGGGCACTGGATTTGGCAACAATTTCTTAAACATGGCACCAAAGGCACAGGCAACCAAAAAATATTGACAAATTGAACTTCATGAAAATTTTTTAAATGTATACATCAAAAAACAGTATCTACATGGTAAAAAGACAACCCACAGAAAGGGAAAATATTTGCAAATCATGTATCCGATTAATATCCATAATATATAGAGAACCCCTAAAACTCAACAACAACAAAAACCTGATTCAAAATGGGTGAAGGTGGGCCGGCCCGGTGGCGCACTGGATAGTGTGCCGCTTGGGAAGCGTGGCGGCGCTCCCGCCCGAGGGTTCGGATCCCACATACAGACCGGTTCCCGCTCACTGGCTGAGCGAGGCTCGGGAGCAACACCGAGGGTTGCGATCCCGTTGCCAGTCCCCGGTCCGGTATGGGGGCAACACTGAGGGTTGCAATCCGTGGCCGGACACGGAAAAAGACAAAAGACAAAAAAAAAAAAAAAAAAAAAAA
>NW_007750209.1:9225-10220 GCF_000696425.1 Galeopterus variegatus | reverse complement strand
TTCAGTAACTTGCCCAAGGCCACACTTCCAGTAAGTAGCAAAGCTTATATTCAACCGAGATCTGCTTGACTCCAAAGTCCATTTGTTTTCCATTATCACTAAAGGCTGGTTAAAATGTTGAAAGAGATACAAAAAGGATTAGAAATTCTAAGGCAAAGAGATCAGATAAAAAAAACAGGCAGATATGAAGAACCAAATAGAAATTCTAGAAATAAAAAATATAGACATTAATTTTTAAAAATTAACCAATGGATGAGTTTAATAGTAGACTAAATACAGTTAGAGAAAAATTAATAAATTGGAAGATAAAACTAAAAAATATCACCCAGAATACAGTTAAGAGAAAAAGAGGTACACAATATGAAAGAGAACTTTCTCAAGACATAGAAGACATAGGCAATAAAATGAGAAGTTTCAACATTTGCCTAATGGGTGCTCCAAACAGAAAGAATAAAGAGTGTAAGTCAGTATGAGGACAGGGGCTTTTTGTCTTATGTTCATCTCTGTATCTCTAGCACCTGGAAGCATTCCTGACATATAGTAAGTGCTCACCAATTATTTAAAATAAATTCGTAGGGAAAACAACTGAGAAACTTTTAGATATGAAAAGAGACATGAATCTTCAGATTAAAGGAACACTGAGTTCCAAGCAGGATATAAAAACAGACTATACGTGGACACATCATAATGAAAAGGCAGAACATGAAAGGCAGAAAAGATCTAGAAAGTCTCCAAGACAGAGAATAGATTACTTACAAAAGAATGACTGAAAGAGATTTTTCCTAAGGAACAATTAAGACTAGAAGACAGTGGAATAGAATCTTACAAAATGCTGAGGGGAAATATCTACTTAGAATTTTATACCTTCTAAATTATCTTTTAGGGCCGAGCCCGTGGCGCACTCGGGAGAGTGTGGTGCTGGGAGCGCAGCAGTGGTCCCGCCGCGGGTTCGGATCCTATATAGGGATGACCGGTGTGCTCACAGCGCTCACTGG
>NW_007750209.1:0-4620 GCF_000696425.1 Galeopterus variegatus | reverse complement strand
TTCAGGGATACAAATACTTTAAAGTTTACCCAAGACCCTTATAGAAGAACCCCTCGGGCTGGCTGGTTAGCTCAGTTGGTTAGAGGGTAGGGCTAACAACAAGGTCTAGGGTTCAATCCCTATACTAGGCAGCCACCAAAAAAAAAAAAAAAAAAAGAAAGAAAACCCCTTCTAAATTTACTTTGACATGAAGAAAAATGAACCCAGAAGAAAGGAGTGGGGTGTCAGAAGTAGCAGTCTTCAAAATACACTGAATAAATAAAATAAAACAATGTAAAGTAGAAGAGGAAACTGGGACCAAAGAAAAAGGTACAGATAAGAAACATAAGGTATACATTATTTGTTGTTGAAAATATAGGCCATAAAATCCAATACATATGCTAGAAGTAGGTCACTAAGTTGACTCTGAACTTTCTTTCGGCCAATTGAGAAACATCAGTTAAGGGATTTACAGCATCCATAAGACAAAACAGATAAGTTGCTCAGAAGGACTATTCCTGGCACTGAGATCAGAAAGAAATTTCTTATATGGCTAAATGGATCCAAGACATCATTCTGAGTGTGATAATTTGGGGTCTTCCCTTGACCCTCATCTTACAGTTTTTGGTTTTTTGGGTTTTCTTCCAACAAGGAGGTAATGATCATTTAGAACCATCAACCTTCCAGAAATCTCTTTTTTGAGGAATAGAAGAGATAAAGCCTCCTTTTTTAAGGTATGTCATTTGACTGACCAGGTGTTTTAGGAAAGCCGATCCTTCTGGGCATCTTCTGGTATGTTTCATAGAAAGGATGGATAAGGTGACCTCCAGGGCTTGGTTGCCTGTGAGAGCACCTGGTGGCACAGAATGTGGACATTTTTTCCCCAGAGCCATTGCCAGAATCACTCACACTGAATATTTCCATCTCTACTATATCAGTCAACCTTGCCAATGCATGGGATCATCTATATAGCCAGGCTTCCAGAAAAAATAGTTGATTATTATGTTTTCACAGTAATAAGCAGCAAGAAACAATGAGCTTTTCTTTTTCTCATTCTTGTTTCTTGGTAAATCCTTGACTTACCCTGACATTCCATGTAACATGCAAGTAAATGGGAACCTGGGCACTTTCCCAGTTCGTTCCACCCATCACTCTCTCCTGACACTGTAAAGAACTGTGAAAGCCCATACTGATGGAATTCTGAGGACACAACTTGCCTGCTCTAGTTCGAAAATCCTGCCATGTACTGGGATTGCTCCAGAATCCCATGAAGTTTCTGGAACTCCAGGCTGGGTGGGAAGCCTCTATGGAATTCTGGATAATTCTGATGGGTACAGCTGGCTCCCAAGGAAAGGTGAGCTACCTCTCATTGTATGGAGCAATTCTCAAGGGCTTCCAAAGAGAAGTGACAGTAGGAGATGGGAGAGATGGGAGGCAGAGGCATTTTGCAATGAATGAAAACATCAGTACCTATTAAGCAGGAAATATTTTTCCTTCCCTTTTCTATTTTTTCCTTATAATTAATAGTAATAATAATAACAACAACAACAACACATGTGCAGGGAGACAGTGAACAGTAGTGATTGAGAGGCATAGACTTTAGCTACTGACCCGAATTCAAGACTTGATTTTAGTGTGACCTTGGGCAAGTTATCTGTTTCTAGTTTCTGAATCTCCATGATGAGAGTAATAGTAGTACTTGCCTCAAAGAATTTTAAAATGAAATACCATATGTAAGTGCTTAATTCTCAATTTTGTGTGCATGCAACTAGACTGCATGTACAACTTATTATTGTAAAACAGTTGAGAAAACAAAGATCAAAAGCACCTACAATTCCACCATCCAATTCAATGCAAACAATTCCAATATTTTGGATGTATTTTCAAAGAGTGAAATTAACAGTGTTTTCTGTTTTATAAGTTGATTTTTAAATGTAACCCCATACCCTAAGCATGCCCTATGTGATTCAGCATTCTTGAACAACATGGCCACCTGGTATTCCCTTGGGTTATTCTACTTCTTAATGATCCCTACCTTCCTTCCTCTCCACAGGTCCCACACTTGTATTTCCAACTCATCTGACCCGTCTAGCTGATAACTGGCTGCTTTCTACTGGCTGTTGGGAATGTAGCTTACATCGCACCATCCAGACCACCTGCTCCTTAGATCAGGGCCCCCCTGTGGCCTTCATTACCTCCCAGCGTCCGGAGCACCCTACCCTGCGTCTGCTGAGCAAACCCTTGTGACTGGTAGCAAAACACCCAGTTTAGCAAGATTGTATGAGGTGGGACATAAGCTGAACAAGGCAGAAAGGCCGTTTATCTCCAAACAGTATAAAGTTGACTTCCAGGGTATTAAATACACTATTAAAAATCCTCAGAAATAGGAAGAGACTGAAGATTTTTATCTGAGTACATTGTTTCTCTAAGCAACAGGGACAAACAAGTTCAAAACTAAGGGCTTTCTTTTTGAGTGGAAGTTACCACACTTCCTTATGAATGATGTTTTGAGACCACAGTAAAGCGTTATTGATTTATACTAATGGGAACTGTCAAATTGAATCAGTGTAGAGAAGTGAATTACATTCTTTTAAAAATAAATTCTTATTTCCAATGAAATTCATTTTTTAAAAAATCTTCATTTCCAGACGATTCAATACCTTGATCTGTTTTAACAGGTTGTTTGGAACCTGATCTATTACATTTGTTACAACCGTATTTTTTTATTATATAAAACAGGAATGGCTAAAGTTCTTGAGAAGTGGTGTGTGTGTGGGGGGGGGGTTGTTGTTGTTGTTGTTTGGGCTGTTTTTGGCAGCTGGCCTGTATGGGGATCCAAATCCCGACCTTCATATTATAACACCGAGCTCTAACCAACTGAGTAACTGGCCAGCCCAAGAAGTGTGTTCTTAAAAACAATAAAAGTTCAACATCTCCTTGCAATCCTGCTTACACAGCTCACTCTTCAGTAAAGCTTTTTCTTTCCAGGTCATGTGGAAGTAAACCCTGGCTCAGTCTGCTCTGGTTCTGAGTGAGTGAGTGGGCAGAGATTTGCAATATCAACCCAGATAAATCCCTAAAAAAAAAAAAAAAAAAAAAAAAAAATCCTCCACACTGCAGACTTGATCTGCCCAGACCCATCCGGGAATTAATAAGCTCCCCCTAAGCACCCAGAGAACCAAGTCTCTGTCATGGAAACACTGATTCAACCATAATAAGAACCGTCATAAAAACCACACAAATGAACTAAACATTTCTTCCACCCAATCAGAATCTAGTTGAAGCCACAGCCTCAGGATTAAAAAAAGTGAGGCTGTTTTTTGGTTGTGGTTCTGCTCATTTTAGCCTCTTCCATCCCTTTTCACAGCTCCTGTTCAGGACAGAGAAAGTGGGAACGGGGGAGATGGGAGGGCGAGGGGCAGCCGGCGGGAGGCATGGACAGAAATGCAGACGCCAGTGTTGCTGGGAATGCCAGTGAGCGCCGCGCTGAGGTCAGGCGGACGAGACCTTCCAGCCTGGGCGCTGTGATGTTCTGTCTGGGTAGCCTGAAAACAGGCTACACCGAACTTCTCTCTCCCACTCAAACACTTGAATGTGCCCTTTCCTTTCCAGAGATCAGGTTCTGCACAGTATTTCTAGCAAGCACTCTTTTTCTCTCTCTCCTTTTTCATTATTATTTTCCTGTTTCTGTCTTTTGGAATTAGAAAGGCTAATTACATGAAGTATCATTATTGAAAGAGAGCACGGTTGGAGAGGTTAAAGAAAAGATGCCAAAAAAAAAAAAACAGAAATAGTAAAATCTGAACGAGGAATATATTTTAATTTTCCTCTGTACCCACAAGGTTAGGTTTGTGGGTCCAAGGCACCCAACCCAAATCCCGGTGAATGTCATTCCTGTAGGAAATATTTGGGCAAGTGCGGCGGCCCCTGCGGCTGTGACCCCTTGGCCTGGCTCTTCCCCTTCGAGGGCAGTAGGGGACACCGGGTTGCTGGGGTCCGAGCCTGGGGGACACGCGTCTCCCAGAGAAGGGGGAGGGGGCAGCAGCGCGAAGAGCAAGAGCCAGGAAGAAAGGAAGTGAGAGGTCCTGGGGGTGGGCAGGGATCCGGAGCCCCCAAGGGAGGGGTGGAGAACACAGACTGGGGGCCCAGGTCCGGGAGGTCGCGGGACCGCGCGCAGGTCTGCAAGAGCCCCCGGCCCCGCCTACGGAACTGAGTCTAGATTCTTCTCTGCTGCTGGAGTTTTCTTTCTCTTTAGAGTCGGAGCCGGTCACAGCAGCAGCCCCATAGCAGAGGTGAGGAGGACAAGCCCCGTCGGGACCCCCCCTCCCCGCTGTGGCACCTCTGGGGCCGCGAGGGCCGTGCGGGGGGAATGGGGACGCAGCTCACAGGGACGCCCAGAGAGCCCAGAAGATGCCCGAGGCCCCGGCCCGCAAACTTTCCCAACGAACTTCGGGTGGCCCCACCCTGGAGAGGGGCTTCCCCACGCCTCCCCGTCTCTGTCCCCTGCGGCTGGTCACTCACGGGCAGCGCGGCTGGGGCTCCGACCGTGGCCGCCGCCATCCACACCGGGAGGAAGGCGGGGAGGGGAGGGGGCGGGCCTGGAGCCGACCCGGGTGGAGGGGCGGGGAGGGGGCGGCCACC
>NW_007750208.1:6546-10221 GCF_000696425.1 Galeopterus variegatus | reverse complement strand
GGAGACAAATGGGAGCTATAAATAAGGAGAAGAGAATTATTTGGTGATAACCCATACAATGACCAATATGTTAAGTACTTACAAATAAATCGTCTCACTTTTTAAGTATACTCCTTCAAGACAGATATTCTTACACTCAAATTTGTGATAGAAACCTAAGATTCAGAGAGAACAAGTGACTTACTGAAGTAGGTACAAGAAGCAGGGCTTGAATCTAGGGCTTTGGGGCATTGAAATTTTAATTCTTCCTATGGAATAAAGTTTCCATAAGCACTATGATATGGATGTCTCATTGTGGCCATACTGAGAAAAATGAAAACAGGATAGAAAGCAGCAGGATGAAGAAATATACAATTTTATGTTTTATAACTCTCTCAGGCACTTCATCTATTTTTGCTATAATAATATTGTTCAAGACCACTCTCAAGATTGATTAGAACTCTGAAATATAGAAAAATCTTCATACACACCATTGTTCAGTTATACTTTTGTTTACTCCCTACTCCAACCAAAAAAATTAAATTACATTCCCATGATTTAGGATAAATTTTAATTTCTTTTCTCCATCAACCATCCAAAGTATTCTGACACAAGAATTTGGTTAATATGGCAGGATTAGATTTTTAAAATATTTTTTCCAGTTTTTTAAATTTCAGTATTTAAAACCAGTGGAATAGATAAATATCCATGTGCTTTCTTATGTTAAAATATAATTTTCAGAAAGTGAAAAACATGACTTTCATATATGCTTTGGTGTGTGTGTACATATACACACAATATGTGTCAAAGAGTTTAACTAATTAGTGAGGAAACCAGTAAGATCTTAAAACTGGTTCAGAAAGCATTTGAAGTATTTAGCATTTACAGGCAATTAATAAAAAAAAAAAATAGGACAAGTTTGTTAGATTAGATACAAAACTAGTCAAACCCAGTCAATGTTTTACAAAGTAATAAATCCAAACCTTTAGGATTTTCATTTCTACTGAAAAATTATATGACTATCAACCAGACAAAAAATCTATAAGTAATAAGAAACTTCACCAAATGTCGAGCTTCAGATGAATTGTTTTAACATTGTTCTCCATTGTGATCATTAAAAATTCCAAAGATTACTCTTGACCACAAAAATGGCAGGTCTTATTTTATTTTGCCTTTGGGCTCACGTAGATAATCAAGATATAGAACTCCTGAGTTTGCTTTGTAAATCTTGAGGTATATAAATCTACTGATCATCCACCAAGCCAGATAACTAACCAGTGTATAGAAAATTTAACACAAAATAATCTGCATGAATTCTTCTCATTTTGAGGACTCCAGAATTTGTAGCCTGCAAAGAAGGGACCTTTCTTACCAGCTAGGAGATCGGATCCCATCACAAGCCAGTCAGACATCCCTGAAGACTTAATAGGCACTGGCTCCAGGTTCCAATTCTTATTAGACATGATTGAACCTGAAACAAAAATGGAAACACAAAATTACTAGAGAGGGGTAAAAAACACACAGAGATAAACAGGTTCTGAAAGCTCATGTTCTCCCACCACTTGGGATTCACTCTGGAAGATAAAAAAATATGTTTGGGGGCTTAAGCAGCTCATTAGGTGCACTTTTTAAGCAACACAATTTAGATGACTTTGTCAGGTCAATCCACATGGACATCTTAATGGTACAAACTCTAAAGCTATTGACATTGAATTTTCAGAAAAAAAACATAAATCAGAATATATATAATGAGCATGTATTAAAATTTTTATCCAAATCATTAAGTAGTGGAAGAACCATTAAGATTTCTGATTTTACTAACAGATCATTTTTAAAAATGGGGTATTTATGTGTAATCTAGTAAAGGAATTTAAGGATAAATTGCTGGATTAGTTACAAAACATTAATTGCCAACTGGGTATTTAGGTTAATCTCTGGAGTTATCATTCTACTGTGCAGAGATTTATATGCACCTCAAATGGAAAAGAATGCAGGTTATCATGTAATTTCACTGTATCTATAATTATTAAACAATTGTATTAACAGACATTTTTCTGAAAACTCAATGAATATAATTTTTTCTTTTTTTTTGAGAGTAATAAAAAAAATCTGTCCATATTTTTGAAAAAGCATAGATATGATAATTACTCCCAATGGCTTCTAGGACAGATTTCCTCCCAATTTTGGCACTCTAAGGTATCTATCTTTTCCTTTATTCCATCCCCTTTTTTGTTTCATCTTTACACAATTGAAACCTACTGTCAATGAAGAGTAACTTTTTTCTAGACTGCCTCTAAATTGTGAGAAAAAAATCTGATTTCGCTAGATTTAAATTTTTATTAAATTATTTTAAAAACAAACCATATCATAATTTGTGCTTTTTTTGGTAGATATGTCAACTATCTATTTTTATTTTGCCATTTTTAAAAAGTGGCCTAATTTTAGTTACATTTCAACTCCATGCTATACCTGCTGAAGAGATTCTGGGAGCCTTTGGGATCTCATGACTACGTGGAAGTTTATGAGTCAGAATTTCTATAAAACATACAAAACATTCCTAAATTTTTCTAGATAGCTTCTCAAAACTATCCAATATTGTGCATTTTATCCATGACTTTTACTGGGACCATATGGTAGTCACTTAACCCTTAGCACAGCAGTAGAAATATTAATTGTCATCTGTGTGCAATGGAGCATATATATGAATATGAATATATATGTAGAGAGATAAGGAATCTATATATGTTTATAACTAATTTATGACTAATTTGCAAAAGTATAAATGTAGGAAAAGGAAAAATAACTTTACAAGAAATTTTGATAAGAATCTAAACATACTAAACCCAAGTAAATTTCGTTCACAAACATCTTCAAGAATTAATGAATATTAGAAAATGTTCTTTTGGTAAAATGGAATGGTCCATTGCATGGTGATGTTTTTCCAGTTGAATGGCCAACTGGAAGAGAAAACCACATTTCCTTTTATCAATAGTCTTTTATTATATAATTAACAGAATTATATGATCGATTTCACCATCATGATTAATGTCAACAGCCATGCTATGTGTAACTTTGCATTCATCTTCTGATTCATTTAATAACTGTAAAATGTCTTCTTTGTTTTCCATTCCTTGTTTTTAAAATGAAAAATTAACATATTTTGAATTCTCAACTTTACCCAGCAAAATCTACATGCAGAATACAATACATTCTCAAAAGATGACACAATAATTTTGGCACCACAGTAAGAAAACTGAAAGATGATCAGTTTCTCATTACATCATCATTCTAGGTGAATCCATCATTTTTCCTTTTATATTTTATTTTTACCTTAGCCTTTTCTTCAGCATGGTTGGAAATAATGAATGAGCAATGATGAATCGTGATGAAATAATTACTAGGATAATGGGTTAACAAAATGTTTCAGCAGATGGGAGATACAGGATAGCTAAGGTCCAGTATGTATCTTAGATTTACAAAAGGATGCAATGGATCTGAATTTTAATTGTAGGATATAAATTCTCATTCAATTAAAAAATGCTAAGTATTTTTCTTATTCTTTGTAGGACAACTAAGCAAGATAAATGCCATAGAATGTCAAGTCCCACAGAGAGTTAGATAGAGTTGCTCAAAAAAGAAAATCAAAAGCTAAAATTGGGGCCGGCCCGGTGGCGCACTGCTACAGTGCACCGCTTG
>NW_007750208.1:878-5908 GCF_000696425.1 Galeopterus variegatus | reverse complement strand
GTATCAACGTACACTTTCTGTTTATTATCATACCTTTTATCCTTTCTGAGCAAATTCTATTAAATGGGGCTTTGGCTCTCTCATCTGTTCTCTTTATACAGGAATTTACACTTTGACTATATAGTCTAATATCTCTATCTTCATGGAAGTATTGTAAAGATTTAAATTCTATCAAAGGCCTACGGCCAGAGTCCCTGTTAATCACTCTACATTTCAACTAATAAAAATAATTATTTTAATTGTGCTCTCATACCTCTTTCAGATGTTAACCAATATCTTAAAAATATATTTTTTAATATGCTATTTCAATTCGGTAGTATCTTATCTGTTTTTTTACTTTGCTATTTAAAAATTGTCTTCTAGAAATATTTACTGTATGAATAAGAATAAAATTATAGAAATCTAATACAGAAATATTTACTGGAGGTAGGTATATGATTGCAATTTTAAAAGATAATAGGGTTCTGTATATGTACGTGCACAAAAGATAATTTTCTGAAATACTGTTCTTAGAAATGTTTTGCAAAACATATTTGAAAATCCATCATTTCTGTATTTCTCAGACAGTGCTAGGGCTGCTCATACTTATTCTTTATAATTTTAAAATTAATGGCAGAGGAGGGAGGTTCATGTAAATTCTTAACTGGTATCTAAAGCTGCATCTCGGCTTTAAAGCACAGTCTTTTAAAGACAGTATTTCAGAATGTCAACATGAATGGAAGTGTCAAATTGATGCTTGATACTAATTTGTTTATTTATGCTTGACTGCACTTAGATGGTAAAAAGGTAGGTATCAAAAAATAAAAATTCTTTATTTCGAGACACTGACGTAGATTTTCCTCTGGTTTCATTGCCATAAATCCTATTAGTGTTAATTGGAGATTTGCATGTGCATTGAGAGAATAATATACCTCATTATTCTTGAGTAACAGCTATTGACTTTTAAAGGCCATTTAGAATGTGCGACAGGAAATAAATAAAAGCATACCACTTAGCTTTCTGAAAGTTGTTTACCATACAGAAAATAAAACAAGAGTCTTCACAAACATTCTACTGCCATACTTTTAACTGGGACGTTTTAACAAAATCTTTAAAATCTACTTTTGTAGCTTAACTAGTTAGTGAATATGTAAAGTAAATATATCTATAATGTGCTTCCTGGTAGGTGACCTTGGCTCTGAAATCATACACTTGTTACTTTGTGTTGTTGTTTTAGGCATTTGAACCACTAAAGATCTACCATGAAAGAAAACAAAGCTTTTAGTTTTAAAATAATTAAGATTTCTTATAAATATCATGATAAAAATATCTAATAACTATGGTGTTGGACTCAGTGAGCCTGGGTTTAAATCCCACCTCACAATGTTATGGAAAGAGGAAAGGAAGAAAATCATGGTCTTTAGAGAAGTTAAAAACAGTCAAACTAACAAAAAGTTGGTCTGTTTTTTTATTGTCATCATGTGCAGGCTACTTTAAACCATGCCAGGGAGAAATATTCGTCCCTATTGAGGTGGGCCTCTTCACCACCTCCAGTCGTTCTTCCATACTAGGATCAGCACTCACTGGATGTTTTGAGAGTCAACATACTGAAAATAGGGTTAGTAATGGGTGGCACACAGCGTTGTTGTAAATGAGAAAAGTGAAATAAGCAGTTGTAACATAGTCACTTTTTGCACTTTGAGGTAAAAAGTGCACCTACATTTGGTTTCTGAATAGTGGTCTAGAACTTAGCCAGCAAGAGCCTTCCGGGTGGTCTCACCACCCCCAGCTTTCAGATGCTTAACAAAGGCAAAACAAAACTGGTCATGGTGGTATAGACTCTAACTCTACACCTACCAAACATGCAGATCTAGTAGTATGTGGCCTGTAATTTTCAATCCCCAAAATACTGCTGCCTTTTAAAAAAATGTTTCTTTCTTGACTTAGCTTAATTCAGTCATTCATTTTCAGAGAATCTGAAGATCTTAATATGATGCAGTGAATATAGCATATCTCTCAGGCTTATTATCTATCTGTTTAGAAACAAGTAGTGTCAATCACCAACAATGTGCCTGGCACCTTATTAGGTACTGGGAATACCACCTCCTTATTTATTGTATGAATGCTGTAGAAACTTATAACATACATAGTAGCTCAAAAACAGCAAAATTTGTTATCTTACAGTTCTGAAGGTTAGAAGTCTGACATGTATTACTAGGCTAAAGTCAAGGTGTTGGCTGAGCTGCATTCCTTTCTAGAGGCATTTGAGAAGAGCACATTTCTTGTGTTTTCCAGCTTCTAGTGGTTGCCCATACTGCTTGGCTTGTAGCCACCTTCAATTTTCAAGCCAGCAGTTATTGGTCTAGTCTGCCTCAGAATGTATCACATTGACAATAACTCTTATATCTCCTTCTTTCACTTCTAAGGGTACTTGTGATTACATGCTTCTCTTACCCCACAATAATGCAGGAAAATCTTATTTTGAGGTCAAATAATTAGAAAGCACAATTCCATCAACAGCCTGAATTCTTTTTTGCTAGGTAATATAGCATGTTAACAGCTCCCACAGATTAGAATCTGGACATCATTGAGGACGAATATTCTGTCTACCACATTATCTCTTTTCAGACATTACTTAAAGTTTGTGGAAGAGACATTCTGATTGTATGAGTAAGAAAACAAATATATATTCAGAAACTGTGAAATATGTTATAAGTATTTTATAGTGTTATGAGTGCTTAAATCTAGATAGGAATTTTTTTGTTATTTGGTGATACTTGTTTTGACATCTAGAGAAAGAATACAGTTCACTTAGTGGAGGGATCAAGGGACAGTTTTCTTTTTAGGCCACTGTCTTAATCAATAAGGGCTGCTCTACAAAGCACCATAGACTGGGTGGATTACAAACAACAGACATTTATTTCTCACTGTTCTGGAGGCTGGAAGTCTGAGATCAGGGTGCCAGCATGGTTGGGGTCTATGGAGGGCCCTCTTCTAGGGTGCAGCCTGACTTCTTCTCCTATCCTACCATGCAGAAAGACAGAGAGCTGGCTCTCTGATGTCCTTTCTACAAGAGCACTAATCCCATTTCTAAGAGCTTCACCTTCATGATCTGATTACTTCCCAAAGGCCCCACTTTCTAATGCCATCACATTGGGGATTAGGGTTTTAACATATAAACTTTTGGGGAGACACAAACATTCCACCTATTGAAACCACATACGAGGGTCAGAAGTAGGGAAAAGCAAGAGACTTGGAGGAACAGAAAGAAAGCCAGTGTGCCTAGAATACAAAAACCTTATAATTCAAGTCATCACCAATAAGCTGAAATACTCTACTAATTGAGATGTTAACAATAAAACAGGAAAGAAGATCTGGGGTCTTCTTTTCTTCCACCTCTAAGTTAAATTTTTAGTTCTGAATATTTTTAAACCACTAATAAATGTGTACAGAGCATACTGGTTTTTCTTTGGCCCTCTGGGAAACTTAGAATATTTTAAAGCATACCATGTAAGTAAAATCTTCAAAACTTTCATAGAATTTAAGAATGTTTCTGACCATTTGTTGCTAAGTATACATACATATGCTTAGTAATTTTTCTGCATTGCATTTTGAGTTTTTTATATATTAGTACAATAGTTCTACCCACATCAGTAGTAAGGGATTGATTTTTTTTTTTTAACAACTGACAAGAATAAGAGGAAGTTCTACATATTAAACTGTTTCATGATCAAATCATATTTTTACATATCAATATTAATGACAAATCAATTGATCATATTAATTAATTGGTCATATTAATTAATGAATACACATTAATTCATGATTAATTCAAATTCTACATTTAATATGCTTCATGATCAAATCACTTTCTAAAGCACTTTGGGTGAGGTTACTGTTTTGACAGTTTCAATCAATTCTTTCCTTTATCCATTCAGAAAATGTCTCCTGATCACTGGAGAATATCTAGATCACTGGATTTATCTAGATATTGGGATAGGTATTGGGATTTTAGTAGTGTATATAATGAATATAGCTCCCTTCACAGCATACAAAAAATATTTTATTGTCTGTTACTTCAGTGGACAGATTAAATAATTATATCAGTCTGGTCTGATGAAAAAGATATCGTGGAACATAAAAAACAGTATCAGTACAGCCAGTTGTGAATAGAATATGAAAAGGTGCAATAGATACATGTTATCAGTTTATTCTGAAAGGCAGCTGGTGAGAGATCCAAATCCCTAGAATTAAGTTCCTAGCCTCTAGCATGTGGCAGCATTTCTTGTATACTGTATCTGATCATATATTTCATCGCATTAAAACTATTTGTTTAGCACCTGTTGTTCATTTAGGATAAAAGCTTTTTAGTAGCAAGTACCATAACTTATTTGCCCTTTTCTCCTATAAATGTCATAGTCTATAGGGTTGAATATCTTTAACTAAATTAAACAGAAAAAAAAATATCATTTAGAGTAATTCATCATATTGGTGGGCATGATTTTGATAAGCTTACTGTATTTCACTTCTACTTCAGCACATAGAACTTTAAGAAACGATATATTAATCATTTAAAGATAGTACATAATGGTTTACAGATTTAAAATTATGTTTTGATAACAATCCAAGTGAAACTGGCATAAATATAATCCTATGCTTTGTCAAGAATATGTGTATATCTACTCAAGATCAGAACACAATCTTTTAAAAAAAATTCAAAAATCGTATAGTTTGAAGGCATAGCCTTATGTTATTTTATTTCAATTTCTATCAATGATACCATTTATGAATCTGTGGCTGGATGGGCTAACTTGTTCCAGCATATGAATTTTATGGATCTTATTCATTACTTGCTGGCAATACTGGTTGAAATATTTTTGTATCACAATTATAACAAAAAGAATAATTCCAATCTTAACATGATTTTAAATAATACAGATTAAGATTATTTTCAGATATAAAGCTTTTTCATTCTGACAAACCTGGAAAACAAACTTGATTAATATGTAGAGAATATACAGGCTTTCTACATGATGATTTATATTAGAAAA
>NW_007750208.1:0-247 GCF_000696425.1 Galeopterus variegatus | reverse complement strand
TTTTTTTTTTTGTCCCGATGTTTTCTCATAAGAGGAAGGGAAAATAAAATCACACTTAGAATTAATTTAGTAGCCACGGACATTTACAATATTAGGGAATTGCAAAGGTGGTACTGGCCATAAACAATTAAAGGAATGTTGGGGTCAGGCATACCAGGTTCTGAATTTCACTTACTAACTGGGATATCTCAGTAAATTAACACAAGTTTGCTGCATCAGCAATATGAAATAATAATACCACAGGATT
>NW_007750207.1:3529-10225 GCF_000696425.1 Galeopterus variegatus | reverse complement strand
TGAGTGGATGCGTGGACGGTGAGTGGATGCGTGGACGGTGAGTGGATGCGTGGACGGTGTGGTGGATGCGTGGACAGTGAGTGGATGCGTGGACAGTGAGTGGATGCGTGGACGGTGAGTGGATATGTGGCGCTACACTGCACATAGTAATTGGATGGTGGTTTTATGGGTGGTCGGGAGGATGGTGAATTGGTCATTAGGGGATGGGCTGTGAGTCAGTGGCTGGTCCAGAGGTGGATATCGTGACCGGTGGATGGTGGGAGACCATCGGCTGTGGCTGATGAAAGGGGAGGAATGCTGTATGGGTCCCACTGGGTTCAGATGACCGCATGGCGGATGAGTGACTAGGGAAGGGAGGATGGAAGGTAGTGATGGAAGTGAACGTGCAGGGTCAGGACTGCAGACGAAGGGGGAACTACCCAGCATCGGGGACTCCCCGGGGCCTTCCACCTTCCGGGGCATCCTGCCCTCATCCACATCCTCACCTCTCGCCTGAAGATCTCCTCCTCCCATGCACGAGCTGCTTCACCCAAGGAGGAAGGATCCCACCGCCAGCAGGCACCCTGGCTTCTCTCTATGCCCAGGCAGGCCAGGCCTTCCCTGACAGGGAAGAAGGGCGTGAGCACACCAACTTGTTGCCACCCTTTATGGAGTAGGGTGACCTTCGAGCCACCTGCTCTCGGGTTCAGCGATGCAGCCCAGCCTGGGACAGGGAGGGTGGGTCTGTGCGGTCCTGGAATTTGGCCTTGGCTCCCTGCTGGGCTCATGGCTGGGGTTGAGGGCAGGTGGGGTGCCCCCCTAGTGGTGTCTAGCAGTGGTCAAGCCAGTCCTGGATTTAAATGCTGTGTGAGGCTGCACAACTCACTTAGCCTCTCTGTTCCATTCCCTCACCTGCAAAGTGTGGGTAGCAGTGCCCGCCTTATGGACACCAGGGCCAGGTTCATGCTGCAGCCCAGGCCGGGGGCGGGGGAGGCGAGCAGGAGCACCAGGAGAAGGCGGCTCAGCCCAGGGGCATGGCCGGCCCCTTCTCCATCCATGGGCCACAGGAAAGGAGGACATCCCAGAGCTGCCCCCAAGCAAGCCGCCCAAACCTTCCATCCCAAGCTGGGGAGGGTTCTCGCAGGGGCCAGCCACTGTCCTGCCTCTGCACCCACTCCACCCTCCTTCTGGGTGGGAGGTTTGATTTGTCACCTGTCTTCTCCTTTTTATTGCGGGGGAATGTTGGTAGGGGGGCAGTTCACAGGGCTCTGAGTCAAGAGGGGCCATAGCCGGGGGTCAGAACACTGACTTGGTGCTCAAAAACACTCACTGTCCTTGGGCAGGGTCCCAGCAAGGCTGGCTGGGCCAGGACATACAAGTGGATGTGACATGGGCCACTTAAGGGAAGAGTTTGAGGAGCCAGAGCATGACTGGTCGAGAGCAGTTTCTCCGGCCCTTGGTGACATCCCAGCAAGACACAGCACCAAAGCAGGTCACCAGTGGTGGGGCAGGGGCCACAGGCACTCCATAGGCAGCCGTCACTACCCCACAGAGGCTGTGTCAACTTGAGTGAAGGATGTGGCCTGGGACAGTTCCATAGCTGTCTTTCCCCCTCAGTCTTTAATCAAGTAACCTGGACACAGGATTAAACTCCCAGGCAGCACTGACACGCTTAAAGGACACAGGCCTGGGGTGACATCGCTGCAGGGTCAAGGCATGGACAGTGATGACACCTCTCCTGTATAGCTTTTTGGTTCTCCTACATGTTTTTTTTTTTAAAACAATATATAGTTGATTCTGGGTTAGATTACGCAACTGTCCATTTTCAGAAAACTGGAAACATCCCAGACTTCACAATTCGGGATCCAACCTCTAATGCCTTCACCCATCTGTGACTCCAGCAGCGTCCGGCAGAACCCATGAGCAGACCTGAACACGCAGTCTCCCGAAGGCCCCGCTCAGCCAGGCAGTCCTCCCTTTTTTTTATTCAAAATAGATCCTTCGATGACCAGCCTCTCTCACCAAGTAGTTTCCCTTTGCATCTGGGCATGCCTCCCAGGTCCAGTCCTCAGTTCATGCTGGGTGTGTGCAGAGCGCACTGAGTAACTCCAACAAGTCGGACACGGGGGCCTTCCCGAGTGTTTGCTGCCAGCTCTGCATGCGCTCCTATCACTGCAGCATTTCCTCCATCGGATTCCGGACAGAGGGGTCCAGTCCTCTGAAGGGAGACAGGCCAGGGTCATAAGCCCGCCTGGCTCTTCCCCAGGCCTGCACCACGACACCCTGGCTCCCAACTCCCTGCAGCGGGACGGAGGCTGGCCACAGCCTGGCCTGCACCTGGGGCTAGACCCTCCTTTCCCCCTGGGGTCTGGACGTCAGGTTGGGGACAGGATGCCCAACTCCCTGGAAGGAGCAGCACGGAACCCCCACTTCCCATTTGGCCTGCTTCTTGCCGCTGTAAACTATGTGACCTACACAGAGCCTAGATCTGAAGCTGGCTCTGCAGGTGTCCTCACAGTGCCTGCTGCCTGGGTCCAAGTCCAGCAGGTCTTGAGGTTTACTGTCCATTTCCTTTCCTGTGGGACTGACAAAAAGAAATCCCGAAAGGGTGAAAGGAGGCCAGTTTGCGAAATTCTAGCTGCCAGCGTTCCCATGAGCTGGCAACTGGGCAATGCCCACCAGCACCCCATGCCGACCCAGCTCACAGGCGGCTGTCACAGTGCTGACACCTATGCTAGGAGGTCGAGGCTGTCCTGGGGGCTCCCTGGGTCTTGCTCAGCGTCTAGGTGTGGTCAGGGATGGATGGTTGGCGCACAGGCCCCATGGCAGAAGGACTACCAAGGCTGTGCCCTTTTCTCTGGGCAGCTCCTGGGAGACAAGGCAGCCGCGGGCTCCGTCACGTGCATGGGGTGACGACTGCCCTGTCCTGGGAGGCCTCTCGTGGCTGCCAGCCTGGGGATGGTGGGAGCAGTGTGGCCTGAAGAAGCTGGTGATGGGCCAATGCAGGACACCCAGGGGGGCCCTGAGACACTGGTGGAAAACCCATGGGGGCTTGTTCCTGGGCCTGCCCCTTCCTGCTGCCCAGTAGGCCACACATGGAGGCAATGGCATCTCCTCTGGACTTGGCCTCAACCTGTGTCTTGGAGAACAGGGTGAAGCTGAGCAGCGTGCTACAGTGCCTGCAGGGTGACACCTGGAGGGAGCAGGACAATGGAGGGGTTGAGGTGTCCCCATGTGATACTTTAAGGGGGCCTCGAGGGAGATGCAGGGCTTCCTGCTATCAGGCTTGACCCAAAGGACTACCTGGGGAGATGGAGGCCTGGCCACGGTGGTGATGACCCAGGACCCTCTAATGCCCTGCCACGAGCAGCTGCTGAGATGTCCCCTAGAGCCCCCACAGCCGCCTGCATTGTCGACACTGATGACTTTTTAATAACTACCTTGTTTCAGAAAGGAAGTGGGTGCTGTCCTTCCATTTTACAGATGAGGAAACTGAGGCAAAAGAGCCCAAAGTCCCACAAAGTAGTAGAGCTGAGACTGAGCCTAGGCCTGTGAGACCTGGCGCGGCCTCCTCCACCATGCCAGGCACTGGACACATGGCAGGTCGGGAGGATAACAGCCACTGGCTTGCTCTGGACCAAGCCAGACTTGAGAGCCAGCCCCGGGCCTCCCTCAAGTTCAGAGCCATTGCCTGAGGCAGACCAAGAGGTCGCAGGCAGGACCAGTGTCAGATGAGCAGGTGGCACCTTGCTCATAATAACTAAGGACCTCAAGGGCCGGCCCGTGGCTCACTCGGGAGAGTGCGGTGCTGATAACACCAAGGCCCCGGGTTCGGATCCCACATAGGGATGGCCGGTTCGCTCACTGGCTGAGCGTGGTGCTGACAACACCAAGTCAAGGGTTAAGATCCCCTTACCGGTCATCTTTAAAATAAATAAATAAATAAATAAATAAATAAGGACCTCAAGATGGTGAAAGAGAGGCTTAGCCATGCATGGGCCTCTGGCCACACAGGTGCAGCCCGCCACTTTGAAGAGAGCAGGCCGGGGCCAGGCAGGAGTGAGGGCCCGTCTCGCAAAGCCCAGCAGTGTGATAAGAAACCAAGACTCCTTAATCAGATTTATTTTGCTCTAATAAGACAGTTTAGCATTTCCAAGTTTTGCATTCTACAGTCTTAACAAACTTTAGTTATTAGCATCAGAAACACAAAAACATTGCAAGACCTCAAAACACAAATAAATACCAAATAAAACCACACACAATATACAGTAAACAAAAATATAAAACATAATAATGCTATCAGGAAATTAGACATGTTGCTAAGTCACATTAACAACATGATTATTGCTGAGCAATAACTTATACTGTCCTTTTTTTTTTCTTAGAAGAGCAGAAAAACATAAGACAAATCACCAGTCACTATCACTTGGACTGTCAAGATGGGTCCTCACAGCGAGCGGTTACTACAGACGGCAACTTTTAAAACAGGCAGATTAAAAATACAGTCAAATGAGAGATTGGCCTTCTTTGGTCTTTGTTTTTGGGTAATAGAACCAAACGCAAGAGATGTGTCATCAGAGAAAAAGAATGCAATTCTTAAAAAGTTATACAATTGTCTATACTGATTTACATATTTCCTTTATCACAGATACTCTTCTATAGATATTTCTTACAGAAATCCTTGGAAATAATGCCAGCTTTTGCGTTTTCCAATTAAGTCATTTGCTGTTGAAGGTTACCTTATTTGTCTAAGGGGACTAAGTTATAAAAACCAATCACCACTAATTACAGGAGTGGTACAGCAATCCTGGACTTTTAATCTTTTTCATGGCAAGAGTTCACAAGACAGACTGGCTAGATACGCGCAGCAGGACGATGAAACGCAAGCTCTGCTCGGCCACTCAAGCCTCCCCAACCGCATGACAACTGGGTCAAACCTTTGCATGACTGCCCTGCAACTGGGTCCAGGGCACACCAGGGCAAGTGGAGACCCCCTGGTCCCTGCTTGCCTGGCTCCCTAACGCCACGGTGTGTGACAACCAGCACCAGCCAGGATGAGACAGGAATGGTGACCAGGTCACCTGCTGACACTGACCTCAGCTGACCTAGACTCTGGCGGGCACATTCTACTTTGAAAAAAACAGAGCTATCAAGATTTGCAGAAGGGAAAACAGACCATGGTCTTGGGCTGAGAAGTAGATTTGGGTGACAGACCCTCATTCATCTCACAAATACAAATGCAAAGGAGCTCCCAGAATCCTCCCTAGTTCTCCTTCTGCCGTCTTATAAGATATAAACTAAAAATTAAAAAAACAGTATTTGACAGCTCTGCCTGAGCCCTTTTCAATATGCTAATTACCCCAAACAGAGGGATGCTTTTGGGAGGGCTGGGGATCAGGCAGGAGGCCCCCTCACTGGCCACATGGGGAGTCTGCGCTCCTGACCTACCCTGTGACAACCCATAGAGATAGCAGTGCCGCCAACCTGCCCTCCGGGGCTGGAAATGTCTGTGGCTGGGCATATGATAACTTGTCTCTGCACCACTCCCTTATGTGCAGAGGGAAGAAGGCGATACTGCCCCGCTGTTGGAACCGGCACGCTCCCGGTCTCCCCTTGAGCCTACAAGCAATGACCCACCTCAGGGGCCCTTTTGTTGTTGTTTAAGGATCCATCCAGACACCCTTTACTTTGCTGGACGTTGTCCACTGGCTGTGAGGATGCTGGGCCTGCCATGGGTGGCCACCACAGGACACTGTCAAGTGGGGGCACCATTAATGATGATGCCAGGATGGCAAGTGTCCACTGGGACAGGTAGCCCCTGGCCCCAGGTGACTGAGGACCCTGGGGCAAACTGAGGCGGCCCGTGGATGCAGCTGGCTGTCCCTGGGGGACTGCACCTGACACCCTGTGTCCTCACTGAGGTGGGCCACATGTGGTCAAGGGGAAGCCTTGGGGTGTCAGTCCTGCCAAAGAGCCAAGTACATGGGTATCCCGGCAGGCGCAGGTCTGCAGTCCCTGGTGGAGACGGCTGCCTGGGCATGGGAGCCACAGCACTTCACACCATGGCTCCCTGGTGTCACAGGCCAAGGGAGAAACAGGAACAGCGCAGGGACAGAGCAGCTCGAGCAAAGAGCTTCTCCATTCAACTGGCTGTTTTGGCATCAAGGGGACACCAGTGTCGTCCCTGGGCAGAGGTGCTCTGGGAAGCAGTCACGGATTGGGGCTATGATGTAAGCCCTCACAACAACCCTTCCCTGCCCAGCTGCACAGTGAACAGTGCCAGCGAGTCAAGGCCTTTACCTGGGGCAAGACCTGCTCTGGGGGAACAGCACAACCTCTTGCTTGATGGGTCTTAGGACAATTTACAAATTCCTATCTTGCCTCCTCTTTATCCCTATGAATCCAGGAAGCTGAAAAGCCCAGTTGATTAAATTTTTTTTTTTTTAAAGACTCATTTAAGCTGATTCCAGCTCACGCAGGGCTGGGTCTTTCCAGTCTTAAAGAGCCAAATGAGGCCCAGCCAGGGCCCCGCAAGACCCCCTGCCCCGACCATCCAACCTTACTGGAAAAGCCTATCACCCCTGCCCCCAGCTGACCACAGCCTGGCCCCCGCCCACTGGGATGCTCACTGAATTGGCTCTTTGGCAGCCTGGCCCACACGCTGGCTTCTGGCTGCTCAGGCCTGTGTGGGGCTCAGTGTGCCCTCGTGCCCGCCCC
>NW_007750207.1:0-816 GCF_000696425.1 Galeopterus variegatus | reverse complement strand
GTGAGCAAACCGGCCATCCCTATATAGGATCCGAACCCGCAGCCTTGGTGTTACCAGCACCACACTCTCCCGAGTGAGCCACGGGCCGGCCCGAGAGGTGGGATCTTTAAGAGGTGATTGGATCATGAGGGTTCTGCCCTCATGAATGGATTAATGTCAGTATCTTGAGAGTGAATTTGTTATAAAAGTGAATTCGTCCCTCCATTTCTCTCCCACTCTTTCCAGCACTCTTTTGCCATGTGATGCCTTCCACCATGTTATGATGCAGTAAGAAGGCCCTCACCAGTTGTGGCCCCTCATTCTTGGGCTTCCCAGCCTCGAGAAACATGAGCCAGATTTATAAGTAATTTATAAATTACCCAATCTTAGGTATTCTGTTAGAGCAAAGTAAAACGGACGAAAACAGCTGGCTAAATAGGGAATTGTTGGGCCGGCCCGTGGCTCACTCGGGAGAGTGCGGTGCTGATAACACCAAGGCCCTGGGTTCGGAACCCATATAGGGATGGCCGGTTCGCTCACTGGCTGAGCATGGTGCTGACAATACCAAGTCAAGGGTTAAGATCCCCTTACCGGTCATCTTTTAAAAAAAAAAGTCACCTGTCCTTCTGTTTGCTGGGAGGTAAGAATTTGTGTTTCAGTCTTAAGTCTACTTATTCCAGCTGGCCGCTTAGCTTGGTTGGTTACAGTATGGTGTTATAATACCAAGGTCAAGGGTTCAGGTCCCTGTACTGACCAGTGGCCAAAATCCCCCCCCCCCAAAGACAAAGGCCTTGAATCTATTAATTAATCTGACACAAATATATATATATATATTTT
>NW_007750206.1:0-10225 GCF_000696425.1 Galeopterus variegatus | reverse complement strand
TGTGGGCATGGCAGGTAGCCAGACACACAGGTGCTTGCCTAGGTGGAGTTCATGTCCCTACACAGAGAAGGGACTCTCCAGTGTGACAAGTGCCGTGCAGGAGCTACAGCAGAGCAGAGGCACAGTGGCAGCAGGCACAGCCGTGTGAGGACCTGGGGGGAGGCATGCCAGGCAAAAGGGACCACAGTGCAGAAGCCATCAGGCCAAAGCAGAGCGCATTCGAGAGCCACCGTGCTCGCTGTAGCTGTAGTCTAATAAACGAGGCAGAAAGTCGTAAGAGATGAGACCTACGTGCATTTATAGAGGGCATCAAAGGCCTTTTGGTAGATAGATATTTGTTGGATGGTAAATTATTTACATTGAAAAATAATAGAAAACGGCTTCCCCCACCCTGAAGCCAGTGTGGAAAAGTGAGGAGAATTCCAAGTTGGAGCCAAGAGACCTCTTGTTACCCGATCAGAGCAGTTAACTTAACTTCTCGAGCTTCCTTTCCTCCTCAGGAAAGGTGGAAGTGACACCTGCTTTAGAGTTGCTGGTGAGAAGCAAATGCAGCCTTGCGCATGAAAGTTACCACCGTGTTCTCTAGCATCAGGGGCTCAAAACTGGAGCACAGCACTATGTCACGGCGCAACAGCCGCATTCTGAGCTTCGACCTGCCTCATCTAATAATATGGTGCTCGAGGAATTTACTTTTCCATTTCTCTCAGTGAATTTTCCATTCCACCCTCCCACCTGCCACCTAGGGTACCTGGTCACACCACCTCTGCTGGTCCTCCGAATTTTCATCAGCTACCTTGGCACCATGTATGGTCTTGGCACCATGTGTCAGATGGCGACAACCCAGGGGAAATAGCCCTGTGACTGCTCTCCCCTCTGCACTGTGACCCCCATGCCACGCCCACACATCTTGACCCAAGGGGAGGCAGAGTCAGTGGACATCAGTGGCGAGCTTGGGGACGACAGAACCAGAGAGCTGGGTGTGGAAAAAGCCCGCGTCGCTCCAGCTCCCACAGAGTTCCAGCCCCCGGCATCGGAAGTGAGTCTTTTTTTTTTTATTGTGATTATTCTTATTTGATTTATTTCTAATTTATTTTATTTTATTTTATTTTAACTTCTCAATATACGTTGTAGTTTATTTTCATGTCCTTTTACCCGTTCCTCTTCCCCCTCCTTCTCTCCCCTCCCTCCCAACTACATATCTGTTCACTTATCTTAAAAAGTTCAAGGAATTGTTGTGATTGGTGTGTCTTCTTCCCCCACCCTTTATTTGTTCATGTGTTTATTTATTTTAAGCTCCCACAAGTAAGTGAGAACATGTGATATTTCTCTTTCTCTGCCTGACTTGTTTCTCTTAATATAATTTTCTCTAGGTCCATCCATGTTGTTGTAAATGGCAGTATTTAATTCTTTTTATAGCAGAGTAGTATTCCATTGTGTAGATATACCACATTTTCCGTATCCACTCATCCGATGATGGACATTTGGGCTGGTTCCAACTCTTGGCTATTGTAAATAGTGCTGCAACGAACATGGGAGTCTTTTGTGGACTTCCTAAATGTATGGCATCCTGGAAGTTCATGCCAAGGGCTGGAGAACGCACTGTCAGTGACCTGAGGATTTGGAGTCGTTGGGGCAACCATTTAAATTCTTAGAAAGTTGTTTCTTTGATTTTCCCGTGGGCCTATGGGCATGTGCTAGTCTGCAGGACTGACCTAGGACAGGAAGCATTTCTCATATGTTAGCAGTGAAAGAAGGGACGATCGGAGTTCTTTTCGGAGCACATAGCATCGTGGGCCTATGGGCATGTGCTAGTCTGCAGGACTGACCTAGGACAGGAAGCATTTCTCATATATTAGCAGTGAAAGAAGGGACGATCGGAGTTCTTTTCGGAGCACATAGCATGTCCCAGGCCCTAGACATATTTAACTCTTGCACATCTTATTCTCATTTAAGCCTCATGACAAGCCCGGCCTGCAGAGGAGTAAACTAAGACTATGAGAAGCGAGACATCCTAAGATCCTTAGGCAAATAAGTGTTGGAGCAGGAACTGGAACCCAGGCCTGTCCGATTCCAAAGCCCAAATCCTTTCTGCTGCGCCCCTGCTGCCTCTCAAAGTGAACTTGAAAGCCTTCGCGATGCTCCAATAAACGGAGGTCGGCCTCCTCCCCCAGTGCCAGCGGAGGCTGAAGACAGAGAGCAGGACCAGGCCACGCTGGCCCTGCAGAGTGTTCTTTGTAAAGTCCCCCAAAGGAACTTAGGGACTACATGCCCCCTGGACTTAGAACCAGAGGAGACCTTTACATCCCTCTCTAGCCAAATACTTCCTTCTTTGTGGAAAAAAAGGTGTAACTGAGCCCCGCGCAGTCAGCCTTCACCCACCTTCGTCTTTGCAGCTGAAGGCAGCGTCCCAGCTGGAGGTCCTGGGACCTCCTCACCAGCAGCGGTCACCTGCCTCCCGTCCTTCCTCCCGCTGCCTCCTCTTCCTCCCCACAGGCTTCATTTCTGCAGGAAACCGGGGGAAGCCAGCTGGGAAATTCGTCACTCCCTCTGCTCTTTCCAAAGCTGGGAAGAGTGATTCTCCTCCTCACCCTGGGGGCTTCTCTCCTGCTCTGGCGCTTCCCAGCTTCCACAAAAGAGGCCGCGGGCGAGGGTTTCTCCATTTAATTTCATTTTTCATCATTTTTACCCCTTTTGGATAGTTCACTTCTGAGGGTCTCGGTGGATTAACTGGCCAATCAGATTTCATTATGAGCCCAAGTAGTTCTTATCATTAAAACTGTAATTTATTTCTTCTGTGTTTCATAAAATGTGAAATATTACCATTCTGCAGGAGCTTGAAGAGAGCCGGGATGCTCCATTAAGTCCAACACAGCTCCTCCAGAAGAGGCCGTAATTATATGCAGATTTTTTTTAGCAGCTAAATTTCTACTTGCAGATGCTAACAAAAGAAATAAGCTTTTAATCCAAACATAATTAATATGAATTACCTCCCCACTACACCCTGGCTTTGCACCATTAAACTTAATTTTTGTTTTGCATGATAATTGTGTTATCATTACCGTTTATAGGAGAACTCAGGGACCCTCACTTTGTTTTCAGTCAAGACCAAAGGGACTGGAAGTGACTTTCCTCCCCTCTGCCAGCCAGAAGCCTGTAGGCCAGCCTCCCTGACCCGTCCCTCCCAGCCCTGTGGCTTAGGGAGGCTGGGGCCATGGGCCACACTGCCGGCCAGAGACTGTGCTCCAACAGAGAAAGGAAACAGATTCCTACTGACACATTGGAGGACTTGCTGCCCAGGAGACAGGCTCAGCCAGGGCTGCTGCTTAGTCATTGGTGTCACCATCGTCATCAACATCATCATCATCGTTATCACAACCTTTATTACTGTTCCTAACAGTAATGAGTACCACACAGTTTCTCTGCAGCTTGCCCCAGCTACTCTGCTATTGGTTATTTTTCACAACTATCTGGGGATCCTGGACTCGAAATTATTTAAACAGAGACCCAGAAAATCTTAGACTGAATGCCAAAGCCCTGGGTTTTATTAAGGGTTCCATTCAAGACTTTGTCTGAGGCCAGTTTCCTCTCTCTCCCCTGTATCCCTCAGTCTCCTCCTACACCCCAACTCTAGTTTATAGGAAATGTTCTTTTTTTTTTTTAATCTGGGAAGGAAACTGAGAAAGGCATTTCTTCATTAATCAAAGAATTATTGAAGCTGGAAGGGTAAGTATATATTTATGTGAAAGTGTGGTAATGTTATTTTCAATTGATAGCTATAGAGGATCTGATAATGTGAAAATGTATTGCTATTTTAGTGATGATTCCTATTAACTTTGTTTCCCTACTGATTTTTGACATTCAATACTAATTAGTATGGAGCTGGTATTTCAGAGAAGTATGACAACATTTAATCTAATGTTGTGCAGTGTTGCTTTGTTAAACTGTAATTTAAAAGTTCATTTATTGTGCATGAAATGAAAATAAGGGCTTTTACTGGATTATTTGGTGTGTACACACACACACACACACACACACAGGGGTACTTCCAAAAATTCGTGAAAAAATAGAGTTAAAAGACAATGTGAATCTTTCTGTGAACTTTTTGAAGTATTCGTGTGTGTATACATATGTGTGTGTATACGTATGTATGTCTATGTACACAGAAACACACACACACGTGTCCCATGATTCCTGTCATCAAGGAATTTACAATCTAGTTGAGGGAGGAATAGAGACCCCAGATGCTTAAGAAAGAGCAGAAATTAAATAACAACACAAAGCAGCAATACCAAAGATAAGCGGAACGATTTATAGCAAGTGCACCAGAGGAGGAAGAGACTGCAAAAGTGTTCGGGGAGGACCTTCAGTAGGCACAGGAGGTGGGCTGGACTTGGAGGACGGGCAGGATTTGTAGAGGGGACGTCATGGAGCAGAGGTGGGTGGGGAAAGGCGAGCACAGGCCTGGGGGCAGGGACGCACGGAGCACGACCGTGGACAGGAAGGGAATCAAACTGGCCACAGCAAAGCAGCCCTGCGCAGCTGCGTGGGGAGAGTCCTGAATGCCAGACCAGGTAACGGGGAGACGTGGAATAATGTTTAAACGGGGGGACCTAAATGAAAGTGGCATCTTCAGCTGGTCAGTCTGGGGGCACGTCGCAGGTGGTGAGAAGGAAGAGACCGAGGCAGGGAGGCCAGGGGACCATGGTGACAGTGAGCGGGGCCCAATGTGGATGGAACAAGAGAGCTGAATGATAGGAACACCTAAAGGAGGACCCACGGGACTGGGCAAGAGATAGGAGAGGAAGAACAGAGGGTGGAGTCTCTGGCAACTCACATTATTTAATAGAAGTTATCACTCTAGGTCCACTACAGAGCCCTCAACACAACACCAGACGCCTGGCACAGGGACCGGCACCTGCGGTCATCAGCTCCTGCTAACCATTACTAGCATTAGTCTTGGTATTTTGTCCTGTTTTATCCTCCTAGTGTCTGTGGAATTGTTCAGGATACTGTTACACATATTTCGAAAACGGGCAAAGAAAAGTCACTGAGAGATTAAGGAATTATCAAAACATGATTTTTTCCTGTGGCCAAGCAACAACCATTGGTCATCAGATCATTTCCTCAGCAACATCATTTTAAAAATGACAGTGACAATAACAAACAGCGCCCACAGCCAGGCCCCCAAATAAGCATCAAAGCCCAGAGAGCTGCCACGCGCAGAAGCCACGCCACTGCATGGAAGCCCTCACTCTCAGCACACCTCTTCCTCAGGCTGGTGGAGTGGGGAGTTGAAATTCCTACCGTTTTTCAAGCACACTGACCATGAGGAGCTGAAGGACAGAGTTGAAGCCCCTTGGCCATGAGCTTGGCCCCATCTTCCTTGTGAGCCTAGCCACAAATGACCTGGACAATGCACTGCTTGCAGAGAGGTTCTAGAGGGGTTCCGCTGCAGGAAAACCCTTCTGTGAAAGCCAGACTCACCGGTGGCCTGTGAGCTGCAAATAGGGAATAAATTCTAAATTACTACAAAGAGACCAACTTGACAAACTGGGTACTTGTTCCAAAAGAGACCAAATGAAGCTCAGTAGCATAACCGGCATAAAGAAATATAGACACCCATGAAAAGGCTGGGGCAGGGTGGGGGAAAGTACTAGATATGATGCCATCAAATAAATTGTAAAAATAAGAAGTGGAAAAAATGTGAAAGAATAAAATATGATAGGAAGAGACCAGCAAATGCAGAGTGAACTGCAAGGTAAGCGTGAACCAGCAGGAAGGGTCTAAGGCGTGGCTGTGTGGTGGGGTTGTGCCTGCGGTGTGCTCTGTGTCTTCTGAGAACAGCAGGCACGACGAGAGAATGAGCAGCCATCCACGAGATCCTGGCAAGGGTCTAAGGCGTGGCTGTGTGGTGGGGTTGTGCCTGCGGTGTGCTCTGTGTCTTCTGAGACCAGCAGGCACGACGAGAGAATGAGCAGCCATCCCACGAGATCCTGGCGTCCTGGCATCGGCCCTGGCTGAGCCCTGCACCCTATTTGAAGTGGGGCAGATAAAGTGGAGGCGTGGGTGGGGGAGTGACGTGGGGTCAGACAGCAGGGCCTATGAGACAACTGCAGAGCCCAGCCTTACTCAGGAGGAAGGGGATGAGTGGGACTGGGTCATGGGACAGTGGAGGCTGCCTTCCCCTCGGAGAACGGCACTGCTGGTCTTGCCCTCACCCCGGAGGAGAGAAAAGTGAGGAATGGGCTTTGACTGCACTGCAGCAAGGACGTGCCAACCCCGATCTGTCTCCTTGGAACCCCTGGCTTTGAAGCCTGTGAAGAAGAACTTTCTTCTGTCCTCTTTCCTGGGCTTACCTGCCTGTCTCTCGCCCCCAGGAGGTAACCTATTTCTGGATGGCAACTTGCTACAGCCACATGCTTCTGACATCTGATAAACACCCCAGAATGCGGAGAATGGAAGGACCTTGAGGGGTCCTTCAGCCATGCCTCTACCTCTGGGCATCTCAGTCGTATAAAACTGGTTTCTCAACGTAGTTGATATTGCCATGTGGGCTTCACAGCCCACCTAGAGTGTAATCTGATCCAAAAATATCATCACAAAGACACCTACAATCACCTCTTATAACACCCTTTTAAAGAAAAATTTTAAAATAAAAGATGTACAGAGAAAAATAAAAATAAAAGGAAGATGTATTGGAAGGAGGATACAGGATGCTTCACCAGAGTCCACAGAAAGAGCTGGAGAAACCAGGCTAGCTCCTGGGCCCTCGAGAGCCAGAACTGGGGACTCACACCCCCTTTTCTTCTGGTCTGGACCTTCCCTGAATTCTCCGCACAGGTGGGGATGTGGCTGTAGGAAGTGAAGGACCTGTGTGGCTCCAGCTTACCAACCCAGAGGGAAGGGTCCTGCCACACTCAAGGCAGGAGGGGTTTGTGTCTAAGTTAATCAGCCGCTCTGAAATTCTGCCACCTGTGTGGCTCCAGCTTACCAACCCAGAGGGAAGGGTCCTGCCACACTCAAGGCAGGAGGAGTTTGTGTCTAAGTTAATCAGCAGCTCTGAAATTCTGCTTGTTGATACAATGTAACCACTAGATCCCTAAGCAGGAAGCAGCACTGGGTGTTGATTTAGAGTCTTGTGGACAAGACATAGAGGATGTGAAACTGTGCACAAGACATCTCACCTCTCTGTGGTTCAGTTTACCCATCTGTAAAATGGGGTAACCACAGTACCTACCTCGTGCAGTTGCTGTAAGAATTAAATAAGTTAATATGTGTAAAATACTTAATAGCACCAGCTACACCTTTGACTGTTAGATAGTTACTTACTAGTTTCTTTTTGGTTGTGGTAAATTAGGTTGTTCCCACATCCACGTTCACACTCTGAAACTGTCATCATGTTCTAATAAACACTGGCCATCAGACTGTTCACCTGTCAGACATCCTACTGGATTATATGGACATCAGGCAGAAAGCAGAGGTTCAGCAACTCACACGTTATAAACTGCGTGAAGACATAAACTCGCACGGACAGAAACCTTTATAAAACCCTCTAATAAAATGCTACATTCATATTAATGATTTTTCTAGCAAAGGCGCAAGAGAAAAAGATTCAAAAAATAATCTTTCACAGGCATTGCTACCCATGGTCTCTACATGAATTTTGTCATTTTTTTCTTCCAGTCCTTTCTCTGTATTCTGATGGACACTAACCTAATTATAACCATTCTGTGTGTCCCCATTTCCCACAACTCTGTTCCACAGAGCGCTAATGCTCAAGGACGGTGACAGATGTCGGTTGGACGTGGGGCTCCAGGGTGGAATAGGCTCAAGCTGCGACAGGTGGCCCGCAGGCTGTCCCGGAACCCCCAGTGCCAGTGCGCACTGAGAGTGCTACCACGTACTTCCCACGTACATTTGATGCGGAAGCAGTGTTTTAAATAACACATTTTGGGAAAATTCTATAATTTTGTATTCTTCTTATCATAAGCATTCTATATTTTTCATAAACTTCCTTCACATCCTTTTGAATCACTGCATAATAAGCTACTACAAAGATATGACATAGATTATTTGAACATTCTGCTATAGTTAGACATTTAATTTCAACTTTTTGCTGATATAAATCTGTAACTAACATCTTTTTACATGGTAGATTTTTTAAAAATTAAAATGTGTTTATATTTGATTTCTTAGGACAGATTTCCAGGAGAATTACTGGGTCAAAGGGCATGAACATTTTAAGTTCGTGGTTTGTGGTGCCAATTTGTTTGTCAACAGGTCTGTATCCATTTTCACTACCCCGTAGGGTGTGACTACCAGCACGCCACACCCAGAGCGAGGCACATGGCCAGGAGGCTAAGAGCGGGGCTGCTGATGGTTACTTTCAGCAGCTTTCATTAGCAGCACCTCTGGCGATAGTGACAGCCTTTGCAGCTGTCAGATCTGGGGCCAGCCCCTCTGCTCTCTTGCCCCTGCATCTCTCTCCCCCAGCTCCTAAAACACAAACTCATAAGTGGCTCCAGTTTGTGCAGTTTCTGAGCTCATCCCACAGGGTAAAGCACACACCAATATCCCCCATCACTAACACCAGGGCCAGGAAACGAGGTCCCGCTCCCGGAGGTGTGCTGGGAAATGTATAACAACCAGCAATCCAAGGGCAGAAAGACCCTGATTTGTAGCTTTTGCCACTTTCTGTGGTGTAACACCCTCCCTGTAGCTGATTTCAAGCTACAACCTATCAGTACAATGTCACTGGACTTGGAGTTGGGGTGTGCACGACAGCCTGGTGTGGGCCGGCTGGGGCTGGCTGCAGGCTCTGCCGCCTGTTCAATGGCCTGGCCACAGTCACTCGTCCGCCGAGCTTCTGTCTCCTCTCCTGCCCTCTGTCCGTGACTTCCCACCCCTGCCTGTATTCTCCCCGACCCTTGACCACACCCAGGATCCAGGACACCATGCCTTGGGTGATCACACAGCCCCATCTCCTCTCCTGCCCTCTGTCCGTGACTTCCCACCCCTGCCTGTATTCTCCCCGACCCTTGAACACACCCAGGATCCAGGACACCATGCCTTGGGTGATCACACAGCCCCGGAGCTGCAATACTGTCTACACTGTTCCAAAACTGGGGTTTCAGCTTGATTCACTACAGATGTCGATGGGATTCAACTGCCAAGTACCCTAGTCACAGATACCAGGCTGACACCACTGTGCCCTGTCCCCAGCCCCATCCTCTCTGCTCTGACTGCAAAGTGTCAGCCTATCTCGCCTCGTGCCCTCCTCCTGGGCCCCTCCTTCCACTCCACTGTGATATTTACCAAGCTCCTCGACACCCTCTCTGCCTCCAGCTTCCCACCCCATGGATCTGATGACAAATCCAATGTCCACGTCAGTGAACCAAACTGGATGAGATTTTTTAAATTATTCCCTCTCTCTAGCTGTTCCAGAAACTCCCTTTGGCAAATCACCGCCCCCCCTTCATGAAACGTACACACCCACTGAGGATTGAACAGTCCCTTGACCCTGTGAGTCGGCCCTGCACCCGGCCAGCCCTCCATCCCCAGGAGCAGGAGCTGTTCACTGTGTCCTAGCTGAGTGTGGCCAGAGCTGCTGAACTTCCAGACTTGAGACTCTCACACTCCCAAACTGAACTCCTGCTGGGAATGTCTTGCTGTGTGCTCCATCCATTGGACTAGATAACCCACAACTGCCAACTCCAAAATTACAACTTGGAGTCACTCAGTGCCCTTGAGAAGCCCCAGCTGCCACCCATGCCATGTCTTGAGAAGCAAGTGGAGCCTGCCGCTCCCAGGGTCAGGAGTCCCCCACGACAGCACGCGCTACGTCATCCTGGGTAAGGCCCCGCCGCCCCTGCTGCTTGTTTGCCTTCCCATAGCCAGTGTGGACAACCCCACAGTCCTCACATGTCAGCCACGGCTTGGAAGAGGAAGCTGGGGTTACAGAAGGGGGCCAAGTGAAAGACGTAAGAGGAAAAGGAGATGATGGTACAGCAACACGCAGCTGCTTGTTTGCCTTCCCATAGCCAGTGTGGACAACCCCACAGTCCTCACATGTCAGCCACAGCTTGGAAGAGGAAGCTGGGGTTACAGAAGGGGGCCAAGTGAAAGACGTAAGAGGAAAAGGAGATGATGGTACAGCAACACGCGAACGGACAGCAGAAGGTACCCGGCAAGGACAGAATGTGCTGTGTTCTCTAACGTCCCCTTG
>NW_007750205.1:9237-10226 GCF_000696425.1 Galeopterus variegatus | reverse complement strand
AAAAAAATCTTCTAAACGTGATTTATCAACTTTCTTAAAATATAATTTGAAGAAGTGACTCCCAGATTAGTGGGAAGACGGCAAAAATAAACAGCAAAGAAGTGATTTCAATAGCGACGATCTCATTAAGCTGCCCATTTCCAAATTTAGCCCTTAGGCAGTTTTTTTAATTAAAAAGTATTTTTAACCTGAATTCTTATTGGCTATGTGAGGTCTGAGTGTCTTCTGAATTCTTGGAAGCCATTCTCTTTTCTTCTGTAAAATTATGCTATCCTTTAACCACTTCAAAATAAATTAAAAACTGGAAAGACAGAAATTCAGCTAAGCTACATGAGACTCCAATAACTAATGCAAATCTGACTTGTGTTACGTAATTTCAGAATGGATGTTTCCTTGTGTCTAGCTGGCCTTTGGAGGTCCATATTTGGTTGTTTGATTTAGTAACAGCGGAAGTGCTATTATTTAGATTCAGAATAATAAGAAAGCAGCAATGCAGCTTCTTTTTCTGAGTTAATATTATGAAAAAGAATGTGATTCATGTAATTAATCAGCCTTCTGAGGCCACATGGCTAGTCACCTGCCTTTAAAATATTCTCTAGCTCTGAAAATATATAGATGTTGGCTGAATCCAAGTGGTGGCACGTTACTTTTGAAGACAAAATGAAAATGGCTTGCTCCGAATGCAAAGAAGCCAGAACCCAGGGGAGAAGCAGTATTCCAAGCACTGGGAAGACACCATCACCTTACTGGTGTACTCACAATCAGATGACCCGGTGTGAGCGTGAGAGTTTGTCAGTGAATGTGTTGAGTGGATGAGGGCTGGGTCTGGAGACAAAACAGCTTCAAAGTTCAGGCAGGGAAGGCCCGGCTTGGCGCTGGATCCACCCGGCTGAGTAATCTCATTCTCCTCAGATGCCTTCTGGTTTTCAGCTGTCTTGGGTTTCTTCCTGAAAATAAACAAAGGGCCCTTTGAAGGAACTGACTGCATA
>NW_007750205.1:0-8496 GCF_000696425.1 Galeopterus variegatus | reverse complement strand
CAGCTGTCTTGGGTTTCTTCCTGAAAATAAACAAAGGGCCCTTTGAAGGAACTGACTGCATATTTGGGAAAAGGCATTTTTAGAATCTGTTAAAGATAACTTGATTTTTTTTTTTTCTGTAGGGGGATGGGAGGGAGTCCAGTATGTCCCTTGTTTTAAAACAAGCTGATTCTTGTTTTTTTCCCTCCAGGAATGGCCTAACTGGGAACACATGAAAGCATATGGGCCAAGCAAACAGCACCACATTTGGACTCTGTTGGCTGCATAAAAAGACCCTGTCCCAGAACTTTAGACAGCTTGAGCTACGTATGGCTGACATTACCCAAGAAAGCATCCTTTCCCCCCGCTTAAGAGTTTTAACATGGTCTGGAAAAATACTAGGGGAGGTTTACCGTTCTAGCATTTGTCAGGAAGCTTAGAGACAGGACCCGTGGAGTAATGGGAAGAGCACTGGACTGGGAGTCAGGAGACTTGAGCTATGGTACTAGTTGTGCCTCTAACTTGCTGTGTGGCTTTGGGCACCTCACTTCACCTCTCTGGGCTTCAGTTTCCTCATCTGTAAAATAAAGGGCTTGGATTAGAAGGCCTTAACGGTTCCTTCCAGCTTTAAGTTTCTATTCATGGAACACAATATGGAACATTCAACTTTCTTGCTGTTATTAGATTTTATTGCAGATCAATACATAATTTCAAATCACATTCTAAACTTGCAGGCTATACAGATGAGAGGGGTACTAATGGAGGTTTTTGTTAAAGTAGCAAGTGAAAAGTGAAAAGGGCTTAGATGCCAGCAGGTAAAGAGGAAAGGTGTTATATAGAGACCCTCTATTCCAACTATTTACTTGTCTTACACTTAATATTCCCTTTGTTTTTGATTTAGTGCATGATCTTGGAGTTTAGGAGTGTGCTTATGTGTTTAGGTGAAGGGAATTAGAAAGTCATTGTCTCTAATTGTTATTTGGGGTCAGGAGTAGGAAGTAAAATAGCTTAGCTATCAGTCAGCTCATGGTCTCCTCTCCCCAAGATGGTGTAACTGGTACTAAATGAATAAATACTTAGTTTACAGTACATATACCCTAGACACCAGCCAAACTGGATTATTATTTCCTAAACATTTCCCCAATTTCCTTCGCTTTGTGCCTTTTCTATTATTATATGGAGAGTAACAAGAAAAAGATTTTTTTTTTTTTTTGTAGAAGATTATGTGTGGTAGAGAAGATGTTGTATGTAGATTTGTTTCCAAGTTTGCCTTGTTTCTATGAGCATGGCAATGGACTTGTTATGCAGAATATTTTGTATTGAAATTTGTTGTACTGGGTAGTTAAATCTGCCCTCGCAGAATATGGTGTTATGATTAGTACGCTGTGTTTTTGGTCCAACAGGTTGTGAAATCAAATCTGTTTCTTCAGAGGGCAGGAGGCAGAAATGGCATGGTAAAGATTAGGATAGAGGAGACGCTTTCAGACATCTTTTTCAGTGTGGAGGATGCCAATATAAGAGAAGCAACAAATTGCAATGCCTTACCAATTTCTTGTTGAATGGGTGACTATCGGACAAATCCCCGAATCTTGAGTGTTTATATGGACCCCCAAGGAGCTCTGGTTTTCAGTTTAAGAGAGTATCCAAGATCAAAGTGTCTAAAGCTCAACTCCTCTTTTCCATGAAAACCAATGCTTCCTCTAAGGTCCCTATTTCTACCACTATTGTCTGTCACCAGGTTGGAAACCACAGGGTCATTATAAACCTTCCTCTACCTTAAAGCCAGTTCACCAACAGGTTCTGACAATTCTGCTTCCTCCAAATTTTTCACATCTGTGTTTCCTTTCTAATTTTACCACAATTACTTTACCATTTTTTGATCTAGACTGTTGTTTACTAACTGGCTCTCCAACATCCTTGACCACTCTAGTTCTGTTTCTTTGTAGTCACTAAATCTGACATAAACATGCTAGCCTGACATCTAAGGTCAGTTCCATATCACTCTAGTTTACCTCATGTGTCCTATATATTGGCCATAGCAGACTCTCAAATTTCTTGAAAATTCCAAGGACCTCCCGAGAATCTACATTCTTGGCTCTTCATCTTCACTCAAGTTTTTTTCTTGCTTTGAACACCACTTTTTTCATCTCTGCCTGTTGAAATCATACTTATCCTTCATATTTAAATGTTGTCTCTATCTTATAACAGTCTTGATTCTCTTTACTAAGTAGGAATTTCTCTCTCTCTGAAATCTTCGCTCCTTCTTTCTCTGAAATTCCCAAACATTTTTTAGTAATCTTATTTTATTCACTAAATTTTATTTCAGTAATAGTTATTTATTTATGTGTTCATCCCTCCTATGAGACTGTAAGCTCTCTGAGGGTAAGGAAATATCTTAGTTATTTCTGTATTTCCTGTGTTCATCCATTCTTTCCTTCTTTATTCCGTTCCATTATTCATTATTGACATATTCATTTTATAGAAATTTATTATGTGCCCGTGATGTGCCAGCATGGGTTAGGGAATAAAAGAAACTTGGCTTTTCCCTTCCCAGAGTCTACTGTCTACTGGTCTATACAGTTAAGCAGAGTAGCTTAGACAAAGCTGTCATTTAATAACTGTTTGTTGATGTAATGAAATGAAGCTGAAATTAAAGTATATTTTGAGAACAGTCATCGTCTGAATCCCAATTAATGTAGCAGTGAAATCTACCTTGACTGGCTGCTTTTCCTTTGAATCCATGAAGGACATTTAATGAGAGTAGGACCATTTTGCTCAGTAAAGGTGGCAGATCCTCATGATTCATTTAAATATAGAGGCAAAACATGAGTGACAGGTATCACCTGGCAGAAAAAAAATGTTTATTTCTGAAGTTTATAGACAAGCCTAGACTAGTTTTAGATGTGTGCTTCAGAAAATTAAGGAAGCCCTCTTTCAAACATGATTACATGGCCAAATCACCAACATTAATTACTCTTTTATTTTTAACATTGCAAAAATTGTATTGTTCTTTGATATCAATGCCCCTGCTTCCTTCCCTAGATTTGACCCTGCTTCCCACCTGACATCTTGCACCACACCCTCCTGTTTGTTGTCTCAAGGATCACTTTTGGATACATTTTCGTAGCACAGAGACATTGGAGCCACCTCTATAAATAGGAAATATTGAAAACTCAACCTTTTTGGCTTACCCCCTCATTTGCCTAATATCACTTTTCTTATCCTTATACAAGTACCACTGGGTTATTTCCCAACTGCCCACATAACAGACAGAACCACTCGCTGTCCTTACAAGCAATTCATTTCCCATCTTACCCTCTCTAATAGTTTTTTTGGACTCCTTTTTCTGGAGCTGAGAAACACTAAAACATAGCACCAGTCTATGTCTAGGTGCTGTTATTTGACACCATCTTTACAGTTCATAGTTTATTCAGGAGGAAAGAGTAAGCACTGTCATAATTAATCAAAAATACCTTCTTTGGTTGTATAAAAAGAATTATATAAGCATGGCACATCTGAGGGCAAGTCTCTCCCAGCCTCTGTGGCTGTACGTTATTCCCTGGAGCCTTTAGAGGGCAGCAGCACACTGGCCGACTCCAGGCAGCACTTCAGAGAGGCAAAATCCAGACCAGAACCTTCCTCCCGGTCACTATGCCAAAGGTTGGTTTGCCAAGCTCTGGCCTCTCAGTCTCTTTCTTTCTTTTCAGTTTTCATTCTCTCTCTCTCCCCTCTTTCTCTCTTTCTGTTAAAATTATACACACTGACTAAGTCGCCCCTCAACCGGAAAATGAAAGCTCCAATGAAAAAGTTAGACAAGCCAACAACAACAAAGAAACCAGGGAAAAGGGGAAAGGGGGCTGGTGCGGGGGAAGGTCTTAAGAACAAGAACAGGGCAGATGTTTTGCAAATATATGCAAAGCAAAACTGGGTGTATCCTGACCACTTCCACAGAGAAACAGACCAATCATTGTGCACTTCCTCCTACCACACTGGTGGAACTCTGCATAAAAAATAAAAAAAAAGAAGTGTGGCCATCGGCACCCACCTTTCAATGGTCAGTTCTGACATTCTGACTGAACATCTTGCAAATGTCCACAGAGAACAAAAACATTCTCATCTCCCCACTGCAAACATTTCTGTTATGAGAAAAAGACTGCTCCAAGAACCAGGAAGGCGTTTTAAGGTGACTGGCAGCTGAGTTAGCCAGCGGAAACTTCTGGGTTTTAACTCTCATTGTGCTGGCCCTGGCAACAAGTTTTGGGCTGAAACATAGCAGTGAGTAAGGCTGTGGAGGATGTTGGCTCTTTCCTAACTAGACCATATTGTATGTGGAAAGAAATATGCATTAAAACATATTGATGAGATGGTAGGTATTAAGCATGTTAAATGCATGGAAATTAACCAGAGCGGTGGCATTTGATATATATATTTCATACTCCTTTGCACATTTTGCACACATACAGTGATGGCAATGCTTCTGCAACATATGGAAAAATAAATATTTTATCTGTGTGAGCTCTTATCAGTCTCCAGGGTCTGTTGAGAGGAGAGTGCTTTCTTCTATCTCTCTCTCCCAATTTTCTCCGTTCACTGGGCTCCCACACTCTCCTGCACATTAAACATGCCTTTTACTTATCAGCCTGGTTGGATAGGAAAGAATTAGTCAGAACCTCCTTTTGATAAATAATTACTCAGTCATCAGATTATGATAATTTAGACTAGTAATGCCTCCCCCAGTCTTTTTGGAGTGGTCACCATTTCCTTATTCTCCTATCCAATAAAACATGGAAAAGGCTTAAAAATGTCTGTGAAGGGAAGAAAGTGGAGGTGATAACAAACCACCCCAACCAGGAATGGTAGCAGAGCTGAGCTCCACCACCTAGTAGCTGTGTGCCCTAGGCAGATTACTCTGTGGCATCTCTTAGCCTCATTTTCCCCATCTATAAAATGGGAATAATAATACCTGCCTTCTCGGAATAAATGAGATAAACCATGTAAAGTGATTAGCATAGTGCTGGCACATGATAAGTGCTCAATAATGGTAGCTCTTTTCCTAGAGTGTTAGTTCTGTGGTTTTCATCATGTTTCTTCACTTATAAGAAGACATTTACTCCATTTTAGTAATCTTTTTTGATACCTAGATTTGGGACAGGGGCTAATGGGTTGTTACTGAAGCAAAGGCAGAAAGAACGCTAGGATAGCAATCTCTTCTTCACCACTTTGATCTCACTGTATTACATTCCCAACATCTTCCTGTTCACATATTTGTTTTTTTTTTTTTTTTCCTTTTTGTCTTTTTTCGTGTCCGGCAACGGATCGCAACCCTCAGTGTCGCGCCCATACCAGACTGGGACCGGCAATGGGATTGCAACCCTCGGTGCTGCGCCCGCACCTCGCTCAGCCAGTGAGGGGGAACTGGTCTGTATGCGGGATCTGAACCCTCGATGGGAGCGCCACCGCGCTCCCAAGTGGCGCACTGTAGCAGTGCGCCACTGGGCTGGCCCATGTTCACATATTTGTTATTGCTGGGGCTATACCAAGAGCTCCCTGAAGTTGAGTGTCAAGTGAGCTGCAATTGGCCTGTAGAAGTCCATCAAGCCTGAGCACGGTGGTCTATTCCTTGAAACCAACCTATGGCACTCTTGCTTATTACATTTTCTTACAATTTACCCTTTCACTACCTGGTTCAGTGTTCTCACATCAATTTAAGATTTTTTTGGGTTAAAGCATTTTATTCTCTCAATCATTTTTTTTTTAATCTTCTTGGCAGGGCTGATTTATAATGTTTTTCAGTGTATTTCTTCCTCAATGTATCAGTCAGGATGCTGGCAAAAAATAGATGGCGCATGCAAAGGTTTCAACCAAAAGAATTTAATGAAAGGACTGTATACTGAAGTGCAGACAAGGTTAAGGAACCCTCAAGGGATTGTGAAGCTCGACAAGGATTAGCAACAGTGGAAAGCTGTTAATTTCAGCTTTATACTGCTTAAATTGAAGGGACAAGGGAAAGAGCGGGGTTTTCTAAGTCCGGTCAGAATTGGAGGTGCGAAGGGGTGCTGAACTGATAAATAACCTGACCTCTCTCTCCTCCCACTTTCACATCTCCTGCTGCTGTCTCCTTCTGGCCAAATTCAAAGAGAAGCCAGGGGACAAGGGAGCCTGGGAAATGTAGTCCAGAGAGGTCAGTCTCCCAGGTCACATATCAGGGCAGAGAATGGTTCTGCAGTTTATTGAGGAGTGGCAGGACTAATCAGCATACCTATTCTTTCCCTTTTCCATTTCTTTTACCATTTTACTCTCAGGAAAGGAAAGACAGAGTTAAATATAATAAAATCAGTTCTCTTTTAGCCTCCATGTACCTATTTTGTTTATTTGCTATTTATAGAGCAAGAAAACTGAATGTAAACTCATCAGAGCAGGGCTTTTTTTTGTTTCTTTTGCTTGCTGCCATATCCCTAGTGCCTAGAACAGTGTCTGACACATAGCATATGCTCAGTAAGTTTTAGTTGATGAGTAAATATACTCACCTCTGCTGTGCCAGACACCATATTAGTATATATACTATCTCATTTAATTATCACAACAATTTGGGTAAGTAGGCAGGGCTGCTAAGCATGGAAGTACAGGTGGTCGTGGGAGTGGGTAGGTGTTAATATCTAACACTTTGCCCCGTCTGCAACCCCAAGCCTTGAGACCAGGCCCAGAGCATTGTCAACCCACAGGAAGGGTCACACTTCTGCAAATAGTCCATATTTTTATACTTTATCCACCTTATTGATTTTTGTACCTACCAAGTCTGTGTAATTTTTAATATAATTTCTCTTTAATATTTGAAGAAGCTGAATTTCTGAATAGCAGAAACTCTCAGAATTATAACCCAATCTGCCCATTCTCAAAGGGCCCGTGAGAATTGAAAGCGGGCACTGACATTCTGCACAGGTGAAATACTTCCTATGGCAGAAACAGATGCTCACTTGTGGGCTTCCCTGTAATTTTCAGGAAACATCGGGTCCTGATTTCTGGGCCTGGATCTAGGTTCTGTGTAGCACAGGAAGGTAGGAGTAGTAAGGACTCTTTTCTCTCCTAAAAGATACACAAACTTTGAAACCAGTCTTCATCCTAGTGTAGTTGTTTTACTTGTACCAGCATAGTTACTCTGTGATGAAGAAAAACTCAGAAAATTGTCCAGATATGGGAATTTCTAAGGTGCTCTTTGCACTTGAACTTAAGGATAAATGAAGATATTGTACAAATAAGTTCCTTGCATGGGTTTGGACTGAAAAAACTCTATTTTTGAGCTTCTGTCATGTCTTTAGCCCCCAGTTCCCCGCTCCTATTAGTATTGCAGAATGCTCTGATGGTTCCCATCCCCATCTTGGATAGGCAGGCCTGTCCATCACCTACACATCAGCTCTCATCAATTATGATCCAGGTGACTGAAAACATTAGAGGTAAAAAGCAACACAAATAAAACAAAATTCTGGCTTCATCCCTTTGGGTTCGATTTATGCCAGAATAGGTAAAGACATAGAAAATATGAATGTGAAAATCCTACCTGAAGCCTGCAGGGATGCTAGTCTCCCAGGTTTAGCATTTTCCAGTCACAGAAATGACTGTAAAACACCATCCCATTACCTGCCTCATACCATATATGAAAACTTATGAATACAACAACTAGCATGAGTTTTTGTTTTAAAATATATAATTGCATTATTTTGCATGCATAGCCTCTAAATAATTTAAATTTCTTGCTTTTCTAGGGGAAAAAAGCATATATCCATCTGTTATTTTTAGCAATGATCAATGAATCCTTGATATCCATCTTTCATCAGTTTTTTTCCTATAGGTATCATATCTCCTACCCCAAGGTATTTCTGCACCTTTCCATGCAAGGGTTGCACTTCTACATAAACGCCTGACATGGACGAAAATAAACCAACTACAAAGAACCATGCATCCAGAGAGTAGAGCTGAGTTGGGTATGATGGCTTGGAGATGTAGTGGAAGGAGGGCAGAGTTCCAAGGACAGGGCCTTGGCTCCACAGAGTAGCGAGGAGGCAACAGCACAGGGCTGCAGCTCAGATAACAGATAGACACAGTTAAGCAAAGCTGGCTCATGGATTTGACCAGGATGGCACGAAACAACAAGCTACCATGAGATTCAACAGAGTGGCACAGAAAGGTGAGGAGAAGCAAATAGATCACGAGGAGCTACAAACAGTTCAGGTAGAGGCACAGATGACCGAGCAGAATAGCACCAGTGTCTGAAAGGTATGCTCAGATACAGCTCAGCACAGCCATCAGGCGAGGAGGAAATGGTGCTGCACAGGGCATGCACTGCAGGTGGGAATCTCAGAACCGCTGTGGGCACCTCAGGACTGAGTCTGGTTACCTAGTTGCTTCCAGGAGATGAAGCCATCTAAAATTTTACCTGCTTTTACAATTGTGTGTGTGTGTTTTTATTAAACAAAGTGAACTAAGACGGCTTTCACTGGAGGCATAATGTACTCACAGTGG
>NW_007750204.1:6271-10227 GCF_000696425.1 Galeopterus variegatus | reverse complement strand
CCCACAATAAATAAGTAATCTCAAACTATTTTCAGAAATTTTATCATACTCCAACTGGATGCACTAAATAGTTCTAGTAATGCCTTTGAGGGTAAAAGCTGAATTTTAATTCATTGTAAGGTAAAAATAGGTTTTATTGATTGTTAATCTTAGGAAAGGTGTGCAAGTAGGAAAAACATGAGATTTGGAGTCAAGACTAGGATTTTGGTCCTGGTTCTGCCACTTTCTAACCCTGTCCTTCTGGACAACTCATTTGTCCTTCCTGGGTCTTAGTGATCTTAACAGGGAATATTAATGTCTGCTTCAAAGACTTGTGAAGACAATGTTATAATACACATGGATTTTATAAACCATAAAATATTATTTAAAAAGTTAGTTAGTATTTACCTTTACCATTTCAAAAGCAGAAACAATTTGTGGTTGCTATGGGTTGAACTGTGTTCCTGAAAGGCTCTTGTATTAATCCCCAGTGTAACAGTGTTGAGGGTGGGGAATCCTATTATGGTAATTGAAAGGTGGGGCATTTAAGAGGTGATTAGATTGTGAGTACCATGCCCGGGTGAGTGGACTGATCCATTCATAGAGTAATAAGTTGATGGCTTAATTGGTGGTAATGGGTATGGTTCTGATTGCTTTATAAGGACAGCAAGAGAGCAGGTTAGCTCTCTCTTGCTAGAGCCATTTGCTATGTGACAACCTGCACTGCTGTGAAGAGTCACCACTCACCTACAGGGCCCTCACAATGTGTGCTCCCTGGTCTTTGGACTTCCCAGCCTCCAAAAATATATGGAATAACTTTTATTTTATTATAAATTACCCAATTTTGTTATAAATGTTCCAATTTGTTATAAGCAACAGAGACAGATTAATACAGTGATTTAAAACTCTGTAAGTTGAATTTCATATTTCTCCAATCCTCAGTAAATTGAGTGAACACTTATTGAGAAAACAAAACATGATGCTATTTTACCTCCATTTGCTAATTATTAAATCACACAATTTAATACTTTATGTCAACTTTCGATTTTGTTAGAAACATTGGTATTTGAGTATTATCAACTCAAAAAGTATTAGAACTAGAAGGATCTTGCAGATGACCTAGTCCAATGTCCCCTCTATGTGTGTATGAATTGGGGGCCAGAGAGAGAGAGAGCCACTTGTTTCCAGTCACCAGCTTGCTGTTGGCCAACTCAGGGTACCAGTGTTCATACCCATGCTCTTCTGACTCACAACTCACAAGCCCCATGTCCACCATGGTTTTGGAACGGTGGAAGAGGACAGCTGAGGTAGATGTGAGCTGAGGATTGCACTGCCTTAGGTGTGGATGGCAAGCCCTGCCTTTTTCTGTCCCTAGCACTCACTGTCATACTTGCCAGTGTTTCACTCTTACACAGTTTGTTGTTTTTTTCTGGGATGGAAATTTGTGCCATAGAAAGAAAATCCCTGCCCTCAACTAGCTGTCAGCATCAGCATAAGACACTTTAGTCATTTGCACATGCTGACATGCAGAATCCTCTTCTATGGTTTTCCCTAAGGCTTAAATGCAATAATTTATGTAACACACATGGCATGACATCTGATAATGCTAGATTCCATCATTTGTTTTTTGATTGAAGCTTTTCAACTTCCTCCAAATCTCCTTTGAAGGGATGACTTGACCTTAAAATAAGGGAGATTTTTGTTTGTTTTCTATTTTTGCTTTTGCACCTGAAAGTAAAAATGTTAAATATTCTCAGAGAAAATGGAAGGAAGAGACTTAGGGGTTAGTTATCTTCTTAAATTTTTCATCTTCTCCTTATCATGTCAATTCTTACAAAGGTCAGAGAGACAGGTGTTAGGCCCCTGTCTGACCTGTGCCAGACTGTCTCTGGATCCTGTGACAATCAGGAAGGGCATATGACTTCTTGATCCCAACTGAGAAAAATTTTCCATTGGCTTACAGGGCATTTTAGTGGGCTGGTGAGTTCCTTAAGTGCTTGTTGACAGTCCTCTGATAACAGGGACAGGTTGTAAGTGTACTGAAAAGGTCCTTGGCAGAGAATTTCTGAAAGATGTCCCCAGATATCCTGTTCTTATGGTTAATGGGCTCCTTTCAGGGTTTCTTCCCAAGGACTGATTGCTTTCACTTGCGTCTGTCTCTTTCCGTTCTGATACTGACTCAAGGAAAGGAAATGTCTTAGAGACAGACACAGCCACTAATACAATGTGATTTGTTCTTAGACTTAGAGATGCTGAGAAAATCATGCCCAGCATGTGGAGGTGTAGCATCTGGGTTTGACTCTTCTGATTCTTTTCAGCTGTGAGACTTTGGTATGGATATGCTTTTTAATGTCTTTGAGGTTCATTCTCCTCACCTCTCATAGGGGATAATTAGACAGTTGGGGTAATACATAGACATTGTGACAGGGAACCCTGAGCATTACCAAAGCCATCTTAGGTAGGCATGCCATTTTAAACTGTTAGACCCCCCCCCACCCCAGAAATTTTTATGCTTGACTGCCTTAACTGCTCACTTTGGCTTCTGTAACCTAGTGACCTAGCTTGCTTTCTGCACCTGGAACCTAGTAATCTAGCTTGCTTTCTGCACCTGGAACCTAGTGACATAGCTTGTTTTTTGTACCTGTACAAACCCGTGTGCCAACAGGATGTGGTTTTTGCCTTTATAAACTCCACAAGACCAAGGCTTGAGGCAGCTCTCCAATGAGATTACCTGGGGAGACAGTCACTAGCAGGCTAAAAAAAAAACCTGCTTAAAAGTTAATTTTTGTCTTGGTTCCTTCTGAGTAAGCACCATACAGCAACATATGCCTTAGAGTCAAGTAGACCTGGGGTCAAATCCTGCCTACAACCCATAGGGATAGAGTTTTGAGCAGGTTACTCAAACTTAATGAGTTGCTATTTATCCATAAGGTCACCTCACAGTATTAATGTTTGAGAGGATTAAATTAGAGCATGTAATGTCTCACACCAAATAGATGTGTTGTTTACTGTTAGTTCTCTCTCTATTATAGAGATATAACAGATTGATGAAGTAAGTGGTAAATGAAGACAGCACAAAACAGTAAGTAGAGAGTAACATTTTGGTAAATTGCTATCTTTTCAAAAGACAGGGAAAACGTATTCTATTTTTAGTGTAATCAGATGCTTTACCAAAGGGCTGCCCTGGAGGTGATCAACATTTTGTTTTTCTTTCTTTTGCAACAGAAGTGCTATATTTCTTGGTATGCATCAGAGCAGAGATCATTCTGAAATTCCTAAGGATTCCTTCTTAGGATAATGGAACATCTTGGCATTATTGAGTAGTTGGCTACCTTTTGCAGTTGGATGGAGAAAGAGTGTCTTAGTCTATTTGGGCTGCTACTGTTTATTATTTATGATAAACAACAGAACTTCTCAGTTCTGAAAGCTGGAAAGTTGAAGATGAAGACACTGGCAGATTTGGTGTCTGATAAGGGCCTGCGTTCTGGCTTGTGAAAGGTGCCTTTTCACTGCATCCTCTCATGGTTTAAGGGGCATGATGTCTCTCTCAGGACTCCTTTATAAGGGCATTAATCCGTTCATGAGGGCTCCACTCCCATTTAAGACCTAATCATCTCCTAAAGGCCTCACCTCCCGATAACATCACCTTGGGAGTTAGGATTTCAACATATGAATTTTGAGAGAACACAAGCATTCAGACTATAGCAATGAATATTCTTTATTTCCCAGGAATAGGGTTAACAGATTGATGAAGTAAGTGGTAAATGAAGACAGCACAAAACAGTAAGTAGAGAGTAACATTTTGGTAAATTGCTATCTTTTCAAAAGACAGGGAAAACGTATTCTATTTTTAGTGTAATCAGATGCTTTACCAAAGGGCTGCCCTGGAGGTGATCAACATTTTTTCTTTCTTTTTCAACAGAAGTGCTATATTTCTTGGTATGCATCAGAGCAGAGATCATTCTGAAATTCCTAAG
>NW_007750204.1:0-3327 GCF_000696425.1 Galeopterus variegatus | reverse complement strand
CTTTCACATTCAGTAAAAATTGATTTTCTACCAATTTGGGAGTAATTATTTGCTTGGGGTGCCAAGGAGTCAAGAGCTTCAAAGGTTTAAAGCAAGTCTCTAAAGTAGTTGTTTGCCAGCTCTTTACCCCCTAAAAAAGTGAAAGAAATATAGGTGGAGGATGGGCATGAAGTGAAAGAGGATTTTCCCAGTAATTCCTTTTGAAATTTGGGAATTAGTGCAGGTACAGGCTGGTCTGACCATATGACTATTTTTAATCAGAACATTAACAAAAATTATATAGTTTAAATAATAATAATAATACAATTATATATTTTAGTTATACAATTAACTCTCATGTCTTGACTGAGCTCTCTGATGAGAAGAATTTTTAATGGAATTTTAAAAATATGCTAGGTTTAACATTTTATTTTTAAAACATAAAGACTTTTTTTCTGATAGTGAAAGAAATAGATCATTATAACACTTTCTAATTTTATTAATTTCTGCTTTTATCTTTCTTATACTTGCTTTTGGTTTATTTTGCTCTTCTTTTCCTTGGTTCTTTAGGTTAGAGATTATATTATTGATTTTGATTTTCTTCTTGTCTAAATTATACATTTAGTACTATAAGTTTCTCTTTCAGCATCATGTTAACTATGTCCCACAAATTTGGATATGTTTTATTTTTATTTTATTTTTTTCTGGTTCAATATATTTTTTCTTTTCCATGGGAATTTCTTCTCCTTGGGAGTTTCTCTGTGACCAATCAATTATTTAGAAATGTGTTATTCAGTCTTTATGTATTTGGAAATTTTCCTGTCATCGATTTCTCTTTTGGGTTCATTGTGGTTAGAGAATACACTTCATATGTTTTCAATTATTTTAAATTTATTGAGGTTTGTTTTATCACACAGAATGTGATTTGTCTTGCTCTACATTTTGTAGATACTTGGAAAGAATGTGTATATTGCTGTTGTTGCATGGCATTTTCTATAATTGTCAGTTAGATTTTATTGGTTCATGTCGTTGAGTTTTTCTATATCCTTGCTGATTTTCTGCCTGCCTGTGTCAACTGTTGAGGAAAAATTGTTGAAGTATTTAACTGTAATATAGGTTTGGTTATTTCTCTTCTCACTTCTCTCAGATTTTGCTTCTCATATTTTGCAGCTCTGATTTTTGGTGCATATGTAGTTATAATTGCTACATCTTCTTGGTGAAATGACCCTTTTATAATTACGTCATTATGTCTTCTTGATGGGTTGATCCTTTTATAATTACATAATGTTCCTGTCTGTCTCTAGTAATTTTATTTGCTTTGAAGTCTACTTTACCTGATATTAATACAGCCACTTTTGCTTTGCATCAATTAATGCAATATATTTTGTTCCATTCTTCTACTTTAAACCTGCTATAATATCATATATGAAGTGAGTTTCTCATACATGGCATAGAGTTGCATTTTTTAAATCCAATCTACTAGTCCCTTTCTTTTAATTGGTATATTAGTACATGTATCTTTGGCAATTATTAATATATTAGGGCAACAGTTTTCCATTTTGTTATTTTTTAAAAATTTCTCTTATTTCTGGTTTGTTTTCTTTTTTTCTGCCTTCATGTTGTTACTTGACTATTTGTGAGAATTCCATTTTGATTTAACTATAATGATTTTAAGTGTATCAATTTATATGGCTGCTTTAGTGGTTGAAGGAGGTATTGCATTATACACATATAACTTACTATAGTCTCCTAATGTTGACATTTTACCAGTTCATGTGTGCTATAGAAGCCTTATCTCCCTTTACATCTTCTTACATCTCCTGTTATAAAAATGTGTAAATATTACCTATATGTACCTGGGGAACCACAACAATGAGTATTATAATTTCTGTCTTAACCATCAAATGCAGTTTAGACATTAAAGAGAAGAGACATTTTTTGTATTTATTCATGACTTTACTGCATCATTCTTCCTTCCTTCATGAAATTCCAGGAATCCTTTTATTATTTTGTTTGTTGAATGAACTTTTAGCTACTCTTTTATGGTAAGTATTTTGGCAACAAAATTTCTTAGATTTTCTTTTATTCAAAAAAGGCTTGATTTTCACTTTTATTCCTTATTTTATTTTATTTATTTTTATTGAAACATAATTGATTGTACATATCTACGAGGTATAGAATTGGATTTCCATACCTGTGTGCAGTAAGTGACACTCAAATCAGGATAATTAGTATATACAACAGTATACAATGTAATCATTTTTTTGTGTCCCTTTCCCAGTTTCTTGGTAAACCTCTCTCCCCCTCCTCATTTCCCACCTCTGCTGGTCTCAGTTCTGTTCTTTCCTTTTGTAAGTTAAATGAATTATTGTGATCATTGTATCCTTCTTTCTTTTTAAAAATATATTTGTTTATTCTTTTAAGCTCCCACTTATGAATGAAAATATTCTTTCTGTGCTTGGCTCATTTCACTTAACATAATTTTTGCTAAGTTCATCCAAGTTGCTGAGAATGGAGAAATTTCATTTCTTCTTATGGCAGAGTAGTATTCCATTGCGTATATATATATACCACATTTTTCTTATCCAGTCATGTGTCAATGGTCACTTACCTTGGTTCCAACTCTTGGCTATTGTAAATACAGCTGTGCTAAGCATGAGAGTGCAGGTACGCCTTCGACATGAGGATTTATATTCCTTTGGGGTTTATACACAGCAATGGGATTGCAGGGTCATATGGCAGTTATATCTGTAGTTGTTTAAAGAAACTCCATACAGTTTTTCATAATGGCTGCACTAATTTACATTCCCACCAACAGTGTAGGAGGGATCCCCTTTCTCCACATCCTTTGCCGGTAATTGTTATTCTCGGTCTTTTTGATGATGGCCAGTTTAACTAGGCTCTGATACTATCTCGATGTGGTTTTGATTTGTATTTCTCTGATGCTTAGTGATGTTGAGCATTTTTTCATATTTCTGTTGGTCATTTGTATATGTTTCTTTGAGAAATGCCTATTCGGCCCCTCTGCCATTTTTTTAATACAATTACTTGTTTTTTTACTGTCAAGTTTTTGGAGTTCCTTGCATATTTTGTATATTAATTACTTTTCAGATGCATATCTTATAAGTATTTTCTCCCATTTCATAGGTTGTTCTTTTGCTCTGTTAATTGTTTCTTTTGCTGTTCAGAAAGTTTTTTAGTTTGACATAATCACATTTCTTTATTTTTTCTTTTGTTGCTTGTCCTTTGGACATAAAGTCTGTGCCTCGTCCTACTTCCTGAAGTGTTGCTTTCTTTTAAGCATTTTATTGTTTCAGGTTTTATATTTAATTATTTAACTCATTTGAG